>NC_056731.1:467412721-467685221 GCF_019279795.1 Protopterus annectens
TCTGTTACAGTCAAATGACATTTAAAGTAAATTAGTGCGTTTCTTTGGGATTTTCCTTTTGCATGAGGTAAGCATAAAAGTACCTCTTGCCTTAAAGTTTACACCACTTGAACTTTTATTTACTTAATGGTTCATTTTATCATATCACACATTCTATAGGAAAACTTGGGAGTTTCCTCTTTCAACGCTGCCAATGTTTTTTTCCTTTTATTGGGATTCTATTGAAATAAAGTTAATAGGAGGACAGCTGAGATACTGAAATCCCCAACAAGAACCACCATTCACTTTATCCCTGGGAATGACCGCCGTCAAGAATGGACACCACAGCGCCTCCGCCATCTCCACAGTCGGGGTTCATCCAAGTCCCAGCTCAGAGGTCGCAGGTGGAGTCCTCACTGTGTCAGACTACTGTCACAGTAACTCTCTTGGTAGCAGCAACGATGATTTCTCCAGCCAGGAGGAAGAAGAAGAGTACGAAGAGTACGATGATTTCTCTGAACTGCCAGACACCCGCAGCATTGCTTCTGATGACTCGTTTTACCCGCCCGATTCAGTTTCACTAGTCGATGAAGACAGGGCATCCACTCCACAGAGCCCTACACCCCTTACTTTATTCCAAGCGTGTTCCTCCAATAACGCCCTCCTTGTAAAAGTGATGATTCGCCAAGGTCTAAGCGAGAGGGAAGTTCGGGAAACTGACAAAAACAGTAGGGTAAGTACAAACGCTGAATAGCAGCCTTCTAACTATGATTCCCTGCATTCGAGGACCTTGTGCGTCCTATTTAGTATGATATGTCTCTGTGCCATGCGCGTCTTAAGGAGAACGTTTTTTTTTAGTGGAAACAAGCCTCTCAACTGTCCAGAATTTTGTAGAGTCTCCGATTTTACTTGATATTTTTGTCCTGTTAGTCTTTTTATCTGGTAAATCACAGGCAATTATAGTCAGCCAATAATGCCGATCTAATGAGTTTTACGGTTTCTAGCATTCCATGATTTTGGCTCATTTTGTTATCTGTTCCTCATAAAATCTGTGCTTTTCTGCAACTTACTAAATATTGACAGACATTTGAGATTCAGAACTTCACTTAGAAACCTGCTAGAACAACAGGATTTGTGTTAGCATACATTTTCTGAAGGATATGAAGTCTGAAATTCAAACTGATGGCATTATTTAGTGACTTCAATCATCAGTGATTTGCCAAGAAAAACAAACATTTTGTGAGGAACAGACCAAAAATGTGAGACAAAAATCTGGGCATTCTGCGAAAATCTAGACAGTTGAGAGGTATGAAGGTGGTTAAGTGTTAGCACCAGGGGCTTCTTCTGATTCATAATGAGACTGTCATGTAGATCACAATTTTTCAAAGATTTACCTGTTTTACACATTTTCAATAACAATTCTGCTGTAGAATTTTTGCCTCAGATTTATACAGTGAGGAAGTTTCAGAGATGTCAGTGACTGCACAATGATTGTTAAAGAAAGAGTAAATTAAATTACCTTATAAATAGCATTTAAAAGTGCACCAAAAAAACTTCCAAGGGTTGATAGTGAAATAAAAGTCTGAAAAAAATTGTCAGCAGATACAAACCTCCTACCAGTCTACTTTCCCTGTGTAGAAGCTGAGATTCTTTGTTAACCAGCATGTACGTCTGTTTACCTTAGACTAGCAGTGTGGCACATTTACAAGATGCACACTTCTTTGAAGTGAAAGCTATTGACCTTGTACTCACTGAGAGAGATTTACTGAAAGCACTCTTATTGGCTGATGGCTTGTTATCTAAAGTGGAAAAAATTCAAGTATGCGACTATACTCACCATAAAATGCAGTTGTATGATAGCTCAAACTAACAGCAGCTGTACAAAAGAACAGCATAATTTCTACAGGATTAATTATAAGAATGGGATGTCTGCCACATGTGGACATTGTTCCTTGGCCATTTTTATAGCACTCATTTCCAGTACTGCACAGAACTGCACTAAAAAGATTTGAGTGTAGCCCTGTAGTAAAGGACAGTCTGCATCCTCACTTCTTTTCTTTTTTATTACCCTCACCAGGAATGGGCGTACCTTCGTTGAAGGTTGGGCATTGTGCTGGCACCTTGGCACCCATAAAAAATCTACTGTCAATCATTAGCGGACCGGAGTTCCGCTGTGGCGATCCCTAACAGGGAAAAGCCGAAAGAAGAACCAGGAAGGCAAAGAGAATACACCAGCAAATGACCCTGTAACAGACTATATGCCAGGAAATGCAAATCAAAGGTATATAGGCAATACAAAATAATGCCAGTATAAAGTCATGCCAACAACAGGGAACAGTTACTTTTTAGAATATTCTAAAAAAAATTTCAAAAGACAGATGGTTCGTCAGGAAGTCTATTAAAAAGTATGGTTGGTTGAATCCAGATCTAATATGCACATGGTACCAGGAGATAGGAAAGGGAAACCTATTCTGCAGCAATGACCTATCTTTTATACAGCTGTTGTTACAGTGAGTTATTAAAAATCATACAATTTACATTATAAGTATCACCAAAGCAGAATGACTGGGATTGGTAAACTGGGAGGTTACAAAGCAGTGTAATGTTTAGATTCTGCCTGGGGAGCTTGCTTATAACAGTCCCTGAAGTGCTACAGTAGTAAGGCCTGCTCTGCCCCTAGATTGTCCATCCACTTTGCAATGCTTTGAGAATGTGAAAATGGATGACCATGCACCAGGGAATAGGGGCCCCCCAGCATTACCAAGGGTTAAGCTGGTGCTATGACCATGCAGCAGCCTAACAAATAGTTTTGTCAGAATCATTTCTGTGTTTCTGAAGGAGGCCGCAGTGATAAGTAGTGAGCTGGCAGAAGAAGCTGTAACCTCTCCATTAAATGCCTCATTGTTACTGTAATAACATAAACTCTCATAAGTAACTAATTGCTCAGAAAGGACTTGTTTCAGAGCTGGAAAACACTGTTTCTCATTCTTGAAAGAGCATGAAGGAAAAAGCTGAGCATTCTGCCCACTGGGTCGTGTCCTCCTCGTATAGTACCACTGAGTCTATTGTATAGCCTTACTGTGCAAAAGTGTTTCAGTTTCATTTTCTTGCTTGGAATAGAGAAGTGGAAATTGAGTAGATTGGTTCAGAGTATATTCAGAGACCAGCTTTAACAAAAGGGAAGGATTTATTCTTAAAGATACACTGTATCTCAGAAATCATTCTTGCAGAATAAACAGGTTGTGAATTGGCATAATAGTTAAGCTGTTTACCTGACAGATAAAAGGTACAGGGTTTGATTCTTATCTTTGAAATGTAAAATTTGGCTAGGCTTAAAATGGCTCATAAGGGCAGATAGCCTAGTAGTAACCTATGAACTAGAAATAGTCTTCCAGGACAAATACTGTTAGTCTAGAATTGATTGATTCGTAAGGAGACAAAGTTTGCTTCTCTAGAGTAAAATCTGGATCCCATTCTCAAGCTGAAGCAAAATGATGTCTAAGATGTTTTAAAGACAGGATACATGCATGCATGATCAGCTAACATGCTGGTACTAAAATGATAAAGGCAAATATGTATAAAACTTTGCTTCATTAGCACTTTGCAGGCTATCACCGGAGATAATATTTGAATTTTACAATTTAACTGAAATTGAATGTTGCTACATAAACACACACACACACACACACACACACACACACACACACACGCATAAAAACGTACATGTATATACAATCACCAGCACTCTTTTTCCCATATTTTTCTACATGGGGTTGGAGTGTTGCATGAAATTTTGTCGCCTCTCTTGATCCAGTACTATTGTCTTACCTTCATTGACCGTCATACCTAACTGTGCAGGTCTTCTCTCAAGCAGTACATTTCTCTCTTGAACGGACACCCCCATTTTCTCTTGCTTCTTCCTATTCTCTTTGACCGTCTCTACATTTGGAGCTATTGTGGCTTCTGCTCTGATGTCATCAAACCTTCTTCACCAGCATATCTTCTGCTTTCCTGTACATGTTCCCAAACTGCTGTAAACTGTTCTCCTTGACTTCTCTACAATTGGAGTTAGTTTGGTTTCTGCACTGTTGCTGTCATATCTTCATCTGTCTCACCTTATCACACTTCTCAGGCACTTCATCTCCATCACCTCTAGCTTCCTCAGCTGCTCTACCGTCAAAGTCCAGGTTTCTGTGCCATACAGAATTACTTGTATGTATGCATATATATGGATGCACTTCAGAATATTGAAGGTTTAAAACTTCGAATGTCATATGGTCGAGACCATATGATCGAAGTTTCAAAACTACGAAATTCTGAAATAAATACAAATACAAAACAAAACCATGTTCCTCAATGTTTTTGCAGGGGGGCAAGCCCCACTGCACCCACCCACGTGGGGGGCTGTGCCACTCACACCCTCTGCTATTTAAATATACCAACTCCGAGATCGCACTACAGCGAGGAAAAGGGTAAATCTCCTGTTCCGCACTGTACGGAGATCTCCGTTCAGAATGTTTGAAGTTTTAAAACTTTGATCATATGGGCTCAACCATATGACATTCGAAGTTTTAAACCTTCGGTATTCTGAAGGAAACCCATATATATATATATATATATATATATATATATATATATATATAAATTGGAAACAGATTTTTGTAGGGGAAGGGATCAAACTCTCCAGTTTGGAGATTACATGTTGATTACAACTGTTTGATTAGTCAGCTTGCTGCAAAAAGGCAAATTCATTGTTTTTTTGCTGGGGGTGAACTACCCATACCCCAGTGTGGAGGACTTTGCCCTCCCACATTCTTACAGGGTTAGGCAGTCATGGTAAAAATAAACACCTGGAAAGGGCATCAACACTTATGAAAGAAATAGTGCTTTTAGTATCCTATATACAATGTGAAATAGCTACTGAGAAATGGTAAAACTGTGGCGTTATAACTTGCAGCCCAGTGAGCTAGTGTTATTCTTGTTACTTTCATTTACATGTTTGGAAACGTTATTGTGCTCTTGCAATTTTTATTTATTTTATTTTATTTTCTCTTTATCAAATTGGTGGGGATGGTCATTGGACAGGCAAGCTGACAGAATGTTCAATTTACAAATCACAAAATTATTTTTATTATGGTACTTCAAAGGTAAGAGAAAATAAATTGCTTTGGAAGTAGTTACACAATGTAACTGAGCGTGGAAGTAATTAGCTGATGCATTACATAGGTTATAGCACATAATTAAGAGAGGTGTAGTAATATACAGACTGAGTATAAAAGTGGGATAATAGGATGGAAAAAGGGAATATATATAAATATATATTAATCTGTAAAGAAATATAATGAAGAGAAAAGTACAGTTAAAGGAAAAAAAACTAAGTGTAGGTGTTATTATCCTTTTTACTAAATGGTAGCACGCACTCGATCAGGCCAATGCTGAGCCCTATATCTCTCCAGCAGACCCTCTAACACCCTCTTGCCCTACTAACTTAGAATTCCCTGCAAAATAAATAAAACTACAGAAATACAGCAATTGGCTATAGAGAGAGTTATTTTACTAGATAATATTGATGTGTGTAACAACAGCTTCACACTTACCCTCCAATCCATAACTGGGGTTTAAAGCCCTGCTCTGTTTGCTTCACTCACTTCGTGCCCCTCCCTGGCCCCAAATTTCACCCACCCCCAGTGCTTGTACATTTGTTCTGAAGCCTACGGCCACAACCAACCACCAATTACACCACACCCTGCCATTTCCTCTTCCGATACTACCCCCGATCTAACCACCACATCAATAAAATTAAAACAGTCATGCTAATAATGAAGGTTACTTTACTCCTCTCTTGTTCACTTACAGCCTATATTACCTCATACCAGAATCCCACAGTGATAACCTCTCACCACTTTCACTGCACACTCTCATCAACTCCCTCAAACATTCACTCTACAACTTCACCAGCCCTCCTACTAATAACCTCCTCTCAGTTCACCTACCCTGCAACCATACTCCCACCACACGTAAACATAAAATATCCCTAAAATATGACCGATATTTCACTGCTTATGTAAAGCACATTCTTAACTCCCTCTCTAAACTAGCCCTCAGTGGAGATATCCACCCCAACCCTGGTCCCACCATCACTACCCCCACCTCAAACCCTCTCCCTATAAACTCCCCCATCTCTCAAATCATAACCAGCAAAAAGGTAGCTGACCTCCTCTTTATATCACTAAACATTAGGAGCATCTGTAACAAAACCCAAGACCTCCACACCTACGTAAACCTGTACTCCCCTGGCATTCTCGTCCTAAATGAGACCTGGCTCAAACCTCACATCAAAAGTGAGGAATTTCTCCCACTTGAATATAACATCCTTCGCCAGGACAGACTACTCAGGAAAGGGGGTGATGTAGCCCTGCTGTTCAAAGACAATCTCAATATCCAAAATCTCTACAAATCAGCTCCTCAGTCTGGCAAGGAAGAAATTTTTTATGCCACTCTCAGAAATAACACAAAAAAATAATTAACATCTTAGGTTGCTACTTCCCACCAGGCCAAAATATACCTCCTCTAAAAAACATCCTAATCTGGGCCAACCTATCCCACAAAACTATCATCCTTGGTGACTTTAACATTAACTGGCTATCCTGTAATACCAACCACCCAGCCCTCCACCTAAATCTCCATGGGTTCTCACAACTAATACAATCCCCCACCCGGATCAATAAAAATCCTAATAATCAAACCACTCGACTGGATCCTAGTCAACAAATGCCCTCACAATTACCTAGCAAGTTGTCTACCTGACAGCCTGAACGACCATTCCCCAACCTTCCTACTAAAACATCACATAAACAGTATTAAGCCCATCACCCACAGACAAATCCGAAACAAAACTAATTTCAACCCCCACTCCTTTACCTCCTCTTTCCAAAATATTAACTGGTCACCACTAAAATTCCTCAACCTTGATGAGGCCGTCCACTTCTTTAACTGCCCCCCTAAGATATTCCAAAGTTAAAGCAAAAAGCTCCCCCTGGCTACAGAAAACCACCAGGGACCTAATGAAGGCCAGAGATAAAGCTTGGGAATACTGGCGCCTAACAAAAAAACCCTCAGATAGACAATCTTCCCTTACACTATGTAATAAGGTCAAAAAACAAATAAAAATAGGCAAGGCACACTACTATCAAACTTCACTAAACTCTTACAACCACAACCCAAAGCTTTTCTGGTCTACAATTAGCTCTATCCTCAGCCCAGGCAAAGTAAACACCACCTCGCCATCTATCCCTCCCAACCCCAGCAGTGTAGCTGAGTCCTTCAACAAACATTTCACAGAAGCCATACTATCCCTTACCAAACAGCACTTCCCTACATCAACTCCCCCCTCACCAAACACCAATCCACCCTGTCCTGCTTTCTCTTTCTCAACAGTTCCTACCTCCAAATAAAAAAACTTCTGACAAAACTCAAACCCACAAAACTTGCTGCTGGCAACCTCCCTGCCGAATATCTAAAAATAGCTGCTGAAGTCCTAGCATATTCTATTTCCATATTAATCAACCACTCCATATTAGAATCCCAGGTACCATCACTATGGAAAATATCCCACATCATACCACTTCATAAAGGTGGCCCCTCCACCGACCTCTCCAATTATCGCCCCATCGCCATCCTCTCTCTTCTCTCCAAGATACTAGAAAAATGTATCAATTCTCAAGTCTCTAACTATCTCCTAACCAATAATCTCCTCTCTAATACCCAACACGGTTTCAGGCCACATCACAACACACCCACTGCTCTGCTCTTCTTCACTAATACAATCCTTTAGCACAAAAACAATGGTCTCTTCTCCTCTGCCATATTTCTCGATCTATCTAAGGCCTTTGACATTGTGTCACACAAACTTCTACTCTGCTCTCTCCAGCCTCTCTTTCTCCATACCAGCCACAAACTGGTTTCACAGCTACCTCCATGGCTGCCAGCAATCAGTTATCTGGGAAAACACCCTCTCCCCCCTCATCTTCCAGTTACCCTTGGTGTCCTCCAAGTTTACGTCCTCGGCCCCCTACTATTCTCTCTATTCACCAACAACCTGCACACTGCCACCAGACAAGCCTCTCTCATACAGTATGCTGATGATTCAACCCTCATTTGGGTCTGCCCCACTTTATCTGAACTCCAACTTATCACACAAGAATCTTTCTCATCCGTAGAAAGCTGGCTATCCAACTCCCAGCTCCTACTTAACCCCAATAAGACCAAACTCCTCATCTTTCAACCATCCAAATCTACCCCAAACTCCCCTGACTTCAGTATATCTGCCAAAGACAACACCTCCATCTCTTTATCACTTCACACCAAATTACTTGGAGTGGAGATTGACAATAATCTTATATTCGACACTCACATATCCCTTATTATAAAAAAAAGTTCACAACAAATTTGGCGCCTTATATAGAAACAAACAATACCTCACCAAAACTGCTAGAATCTCTATTGCAAACTCCCAACTAATCTCCACCTTACTGTATGCATCTCCCATACTTACTAATCTTAGACAATCAGACTTAAATAAGCTAGAGACATGCCACAACAAAACCGCTAAATTCGCCACTGGTGCTCCCTACCGCAGCCACCACTGTGTTTGCCTTAGAGAACTAGACTGGCTCCAGCTCCCACAACTCCTTCACCTGAACCAACTCTCCTTTGCCCACAAACTTGTAAACCACCCTCTCAAAATCCCATCACTTCCATCAGTTCTCCAACCCTACCACTCCTCCAGACCCCTACGCTCCAGCAACAAAAATCTCCTCCAGATCACCAAAGCCAAATATACTGCAGGAAAATCTCTACTTTCCTGTGTCATATCCAAGCTCTGGAATAACCTGCTCCCCACCATTACTACCCTAACTTCTTCCAGTCATTTCAAGACTGCACTTAAGCTGCACCTAAAAACTCACTGGCTCTGTCCTTGCCCAAACCCTGACTAAATATCCCCCCTTCTGCTCTCTCTGTTCTCATCCCCCACTCTGGCTGAATTAATCTGCAGTTACCATAAAAGTAATTTAATGTATATATACTAGTTTCTTTGCTTAGAGTACTCAACAACCTATTACTACTATATATTACTATGTACATTAAGCTGTTTATATTGTTTAAACTGTATGTCTGTGTTATTGTTCACACTTTATTGTTTATATTTTTACTTCTCATGACTATAATATGCACCAAAGGTCTTTCTAATATATGTCATCAACTTTGTTACTCAATGTCATTATAAATTCTCATTTTTACAATCTGTGGAGCTTTTCTCCCTGGGCCTCTGCTGAAAAAGGACCTGTGTCCAGTTGAAATTTCCCAGTAAACAAATGTAAATAACCTGTGTCCAGTCGGAATTTCCCGGTAAACAAATGTAAATAAGTATATATATATATATATATATATATATATATATATATATATATATATATATATATGTTTACTATGACAATGTCGAGTGTATGTTCAGGGAAAATGGGAATGATGAACTTTATGTGGTTGATTCCCATATCACCAACCTGCAATACTGCGAGTGTACAGTTTAGCGAATGCTATGATGCATTTGCATTGGCTTTATGACTGCAAATTCTGGTACAGTGGGGATCGGAAATTACCCTTTTCCCCACTGTAGTGCAGTATTGGAGTTGGAATATATTATTTGCAGGGGGTGTGGAGGTCGCTGCCCCCCACATGGGGGGTGCAGGGGGGCAAAAACATCACAGTACGTGATTTGCAGTAGTGAACTGCAAAACATGATGTCGAAAGTGTGAATGTTTCACTATATGCACTTCAGCATTATGCCCTAATTAATATGCATAATGTCACACATGTGAATCAAACATCTGAATGGATTTTGTTATCATTTTCAATATTATTATAGTAAACATCTATAGATGTTTCACTTCAAAATATCGAAAACTCCTAACATCTAATTTCAAAACAGCGAGACCATAAGATCAAAAATTCAAAACATCTAAAACTCATAACATTGAATTTCACAACATCGGAAATGTATAAAATTGAGTAGTGTATCACCAAACATGTAAATGTTATAGTTTATTTGGTTAATCTGTATATAGTGTTTATTATGGCACTCTGTATGTGTTTTTAGGCCATACAGGTAAGTGATTTTGACATTATGTGTGCATTCTTTATGGTGGTCACAATACAGTGGGGTTAGGAAATTAACTTTTTCCCACTGTAGTGCGATCTCGGACTTGGTATATTTAATTTACGGGGGGTTGGGGGTAGAGCCCCCCACTTGAAGGGTGCAAGGGGGATTGCCCCCCTGCAGAAATGTAAAGAGTGTGTTTTTTCATTTGGTGTTATAGGTGGAGGGGAAGTTATTTATATTTGTTTTGTAGTTTTTGATGTTGTGAGATTTGATGTTATGAGTTTTAGATGTTTTGAATTTTCAATCTTATGGTCTCGTTGTTTTGAAATTAGATGTTGTGAGTTTTCAACATTTTGAAGTAGAGCCATATATACTTTATTCAGCAGAAAATACGTTGAACAAGTTCACTGGTGACAACTATTGTCTAAAAAAAACATTGAATTGAAGTGATTGTAAATATAAACAAACCCATCACATTTGTAATGACTTAAAACAAATACAAAACTTTGCTTTCCACCGACTAACATGGGAGCTCTACCCCCCCCACCCCAGAAAATTAAATATACTAAAACCTCAGTTGCACAACTGCAGAGAAAGAGGATATATATTAGAACTGTTGTCATCTGAGTGTAATATTCAACCACTTTAACCATGGGTGAAAATGACCAAAACTGCTGACACATAATAAATGTGTGGTGTGACCAAATACACTGCATCTATACACACACACACACACACACATATATTTTATATATATATATATATATATATATATATATATATATATATATATATATATATATATATATTTTTTTTTTTTTTATTTTCCCCAAAATGATTTATTTATTTAGTTTGTTTACTGGGGGTTGTACACTGATCACAACAGACCATTTGCAGGCACAGCCTGAGTGAAGAAATTAAAATAAATAAATAAAACATTACAAAGTCAGTAATCATGGAAGGTAGATAATCCCATAGGCAACTGAAACAGCATGTAAATATTATTAACAGAGTAGAAAAAAAACATGTGAATTAATTTTTAAAAGTAAATACGAGAGGGAAGCAACAGGTGAGAACACAAGGACAAAGCAGAAGTGATGCAGGTAAGGAGGGAGTTAGGTTATGTGTTCAGTGGTAAAGGACTTTCAGTGACAATTTTTAAGGCGGTGTCTTGTGAGTTAAGCCCTGAACATGGGGAAAGAGGAGAATCTTTTTAGGTGAGGGGAGGAATTGCAGGAGTTCAGGCACAAGAATGGAGAGAGAATGGTTGATACAATGCAGTTTGGTTTGGGGTGTCTGGAGTAAGGAAGTTTATTGGGAGAGGTTGTGGAGGTTGTAGGGGAGTGATTTTATTATGATGTTTGGCTGCAAGAGATGGGAAGGTACTTGGTTGAAGTAGTTTGAAAAGAAGAGACCCTGTCAGTACTTCAACTCTGTGGGAGACTGGTAGCCATTTGGCTTTGGAGAGGGTGATGCTGTGGTGTTCCTGGGGTAGGGGGGATTAGAAATGAATTGGCAGAGTATGTTTTCAATGGACTGTAGGGTAAATTAGTTTTTTTACAGGCTGTGACTATTACGGGGAGCCCATAGTCAATATGAGTATGGAGGACTCCTT
This sequence comes from Protopterus annectens, assembly GCF_019279795.1. Classification (NCBI taxonomy): domain Eukaryota; kingdom Metazoa; phylum Chordata; order Ceratodontiformes; family Protopteridae; genus Protopterus; species Protopterus annectens. Next base: position 467,424,475 of record NC_056731.1, read on the forward strand.
TATCTACTGCAGCTCTAGTTGGTCTGGAGAGGAAGGGAGACATTTTCCAGGACCAGAATAAAAGAGAACTGATCTTTTTCTTTGTGTTGCTAATGTGGCTTTGAAGTTAAGTGACTGATCTAGCCATAAACCTAAGTATTTAAAGAATGTAGTTGTTTCTATTGGGGCACCATTGATATCTAAAACACTGAGATTTTTAGGAGTTTTTTTCAGCTTTTGTGAAGTTCTAAATATCATATGTTTTGCTTTGGAGAGGTACACCTAAGTAGCTTGTTTAGCCAAGAATTAAAGGAGTGGAGGCCAGACTGAAGCTAGGTTTGAATCGTTGAAGGTAGTAAGATGAGACGGTAGTTTGTTAATAAAGATAAAAACATCAGTGGGGTATCCCTGTGGCACTCTTCGGATAAGGGGGTGCTCTAGGTGATAGGAATGAGTCTCTTTTGACTCTGAAATACTTATTTGTTAAGAAATGTTGGAATCAGGTGACAGTGTTGGGGCTAACTCCAATTTCTTGGAGAGAGTAAAGGAGCAGAAAGTGGCCAATAAGATGAAAAGCTTTGGTAAGGCCAATGTTGAATACTGAAATGTTTCCTTTATCCATGTTGAGAAGGATCTCATCTGTAAGTGACCATAGTGCTGTCATGGTGCTCCAGCCAGTCCAGAATCCATACTGTTTTAAGACAGAGGAGGTGGTACTGCTGGACGTAAGTTAACTGTTGGTTGTAGATTCATTTTTCAAATATTTTCCCAAGTGTAGGGAGGATGGAGATAGGGCAAAAGTGGGAGACATTTTCTGGCTGAGGCTGTTTTGGAAGGGGTTTAACAAGAACAGTTTTCCATATGTCTGACATTGTATTTTGAGTTAAGCAGAGGTTATAAATTTGGAGAAGAGATGTGGTAAGGACATTTTTTGCAGAGTGATATAAGCCAAGGATGAAGGTCATCTACACCACTGTGCACATCCAGGGATATGTTTTCTAGTAGGGAGTCAAGATCTTTGTTTGTAATCTTCTTAAAACAGAGGAGGGGATAAAAGGATGGGGCTGGGTGAGTTGGGTGAAAAGGCAGAGAGGTGGCTGAAAAAGTCAAAACATTGAGAGTTGGCCTTAAGAGGTCTGGATGATGATAGGGGAAGAGGTGGGATCAGTGGATTTACCTACTACCAGAAATGTCTGGGTTTGCCTAGGACAGTAAGTTGTTTTTAAAATAGTTGGTTTGTGTCTGCATATGGTTTGCTCAACTGGGTTACTTAGATAGGTAAATGCTGTACAATTTTCTAGTGAGGAGTTTTGTCTCCATGAAGACCATGCGTTGTCTCTGAGTTTGAGCAGAGCATTCAGTTTAGTGGTTAGCCAGGGAGTTTTGTATTTGAAAAGGTGCTGTGTGAGTAGGAGAATTTCTCTTGAGGTTGAAGTAGGGTACATATATGAGCTGTTGCAGCTGAGTTGGGGTTCTCTATGTTGGTAATGGGAGATCCGTTAAACATTGCTAGGTGTTTTTTTGAAGTTGACTGCATTGATGAAGGATCTGAGATTGAAGGTAACTAGTTCTGGGGGCTATTTTGGTGACTTGTGGATAATTTTGAAGGTTATTGGGAAGTGGTTGCTGAATGAGTGTGGATGAACAGATACATTGGAGATGATGGGGAGTTGTTAGTGATTAGCAGATTCAGGGGGGTAATGGTCATTGGTTTGGAGATTTGGATGAGTAGTGTCAGTGGCTAACTGCATAATGTTGCTATTGTCTAGGAATTTGGCAATGTCTTGTCAGCAGTTTAGGTTAAAAATCATAACTCCTTTTCTACCTTCCCTTCCACAACGTTTCTCCACCTCACCATTGTACTTGTCCTCCCTTTAACTCAGTACACTACACATCAGTAACTCATGTCTACTACCATCTCTCAACCAACCCATTATGAGCCTACCACAAAGCCACACATTCACTCACTTCAACCACAAGACCTACCCCACTCATTTACACACTCCATTCTCTACTTGCCACTCTCACAAAACTCCAGCTTAATATTTACTTTACCCCATCTCCTCCAAATATACCATATCCCAAAAAAAGTATGTGGAGGAAGATCAATGAGGGATTCCCTCTGTGCAGATAGCAGGTGACACTAGAGCAAGTGCAGCTCAACAGAGTGCAATTTAAAATGAGGAGTGCCTTTCATTCTGTGACATAGTAGTTTGGGAGGAGGAGACAAGTACTATTATAAATGGCTTCCACTTCCCAAGTATTCAAAAGCGGGGTCACTGCCCTCTCCATTTTCTAGCTAGTTTCACTGTGTGTGAGGTATTAACTAGAAATTTTCTACAATTGCTAAGCATCTGTCTGGGTTTGTTTGTTTGTTCTAATTTCCTGCCAAAGACTGCATCACATAACTTAATTGTTTGCAGTTAAAAGCATTCTCTAGAGTCTCCTTGCCCCTTTATCTGTTTAAACATTTCTGCAGTTTTTTTTCTACTTAAGTACTGTGGATAGTTGTAGCATTGTCCATATTCAGGCTTGTGTTTTGGGCCTAGTTGTTTGTTGGTAGAGGCTGTGTTTCTGATGACATGTTCCAGGCCATCTTAGTTTAGCCAAAGCCAGTATAGCATTGAAGTAGTATAGTGAGAGTGAAGTGTTTATGGTCATTGGCTGATTGGGGTTACCTGGACTACGGCTTGGAGTAAGCACCTCATTGGTTCTTTTGAGCTTTTTTTTTAAAGTTGTTTCAGGTTTCAACTTTGTTACTTAAGAAGTTAACTTGTGAGTGTTTCTGCCATTTCACACTGAGCTAATCGGAGGAAGGGCACTGAGCATACTGATCTGTGATATATAACATTAAGTATCCTGTTTTTTGCTTATTTTTACAAGTTATTTATAGCACTTTTATTGTCTGCTGCATACTTTTCTAGCTAGTTTCACTGTGTGTGAGGTATTAACTAGAAATGTTCTGCAATTGTTAAGCATCTGTTTGGGTTTGTTTGTTCTGATTTTTGTTTCCCACCCTCCCTCGCTATTGGTATCCTGTTCTTATACTTGGTGGCTTTTCAGTTGCCCACCACTACTGTAAATTTGATCTGGGACACTCCTCCCAGTCTAGTGTCATTACCTCATTCTACCTAATACAGGGAGAACATTTGAGAAGGCCAAACAACATAGTTTCTTAACTTTGAATTATCTTCTGTTCCTCCTTTTTCCCTTTCCACTTTACCAAAAAAAAAAAAATACATTTCTAAGCTTGTTTCCTGTCTTTCCTGTAAGTAGTCTAGTCCAGATATAGATTTGTTTTAGTTTCTGAGACCCCAAGCCTTTCTGCTTTGGAGGAAGCCTTCTAGCTTATCAGTGGGAGTGGTAAGCACTAGGTAGTTTATCTAAAAAAAAAAAAATAAACACTGCTCTTCGAATTTTCCCTTAGAGCTAGCCAGTTTTAGTTTTAGCAAAAAAATCTGTTTCTTTGAGCTCAGCACTTGTTCAGAACTCATTGTAAGCACTAAATAAGCTACAAATTACTACAGCACTCGACTTTCCTTACTTGTCTAGAGGAAAACAGTTTTTAGTACTTAATAAATAAGCACCTATCCAGGCATGTCTAAGGGTCAGCTCGCAATGTTTTCTCCCATCTACCTGATGAATCTAGGCATCTTGAGACAATGCAGCAATTGCCTCATGTACATAGACAACCCTCTCCTCCTACCACCCAACACTGCAACCTGTGAGAGATGCACTTACATAGTCAAAGTGCAAGCAAAGCTCTCTTCACCCAAGACAGGACTAGACAGTCAAGAGGAGAAGGTAAACACTTGCATCACACCACACTCATCACATAGTCCCTCAAAACCTACACCACCAAAACACACACACAGAAACACAAAACACACACCTACATTCACGGAGGCTGTCAATAAAAAATCTGCCCAAGCAACAGGGACCTCCAAAGCAGAAATGCAAGGAACCTCCACCCCGCAACACAACCCAAAAGACACATAGCCCACAAACTCAGTGTGCCACTCAACCACAGCTGATAAGGCATAACAACGTACCCAACACTCTAGTCATAGGTGACTCTATAGTCAGGCATACTGATGTTCCACTCACCAGACTAAACAAGGAGAAAATTACTGTCAGCTGCCAGGATCTGCCACATAATGCACGCACTCAGGTCACTCCACAAAAAGTACAAATATGACTCTGTTATTGTCCATGTTGATGTGAATGACCTGAGACGTACCTCCCTGGACTACATGAAAAGAAACATGGAGGAGCTTCCCAATCTTGTAGCCCAGGCAAGTATGACCCTAGCCCTGAGTAGCATCCTGCCATCACCCAGAATGATACCACAGTACAAGGACAAAATGATTGACTTCAACAATTGGCTAAGCTTCTGGTGTCATTTAAGGGGATCCAGTATCTGTCTGCCTGGGATGACATGATCGACAGACCATGATGCTTTGCCAGAGATGGCCTGCACCTGTCGCCCTTGGGATTCCGGATACTGGCTAAGGCTCTTGCCACCCCTATAGTGCCTTTTTTAGGCAAGGTTCAAATGACAGATGCACCACTGTAACAGGTACAAGCAAGCAAAATCTGAGGGTAATGCTACTCAGTACTAGAAGTCTAAACCTCAAAATGCACTCACTCAAGGCATTCCTTAAAATGGAGAACATCGACATCTGTGCAGTGACAGAGATCTGGTTCAAGGCTCCAGAGAGCACCCCTGCATTACCTTACCACACCTTTCGGCCACCTAACCTGGACTGAATCACTAAAGGCGGAGGCAAGTCCATAGTCATTAAGGATATCCACACCTCCAGGCTAGTTGCTCAGCATAATGCATCCGAGATTATCCAACTAACTCTGGGAAGACCGCAATCCAAATTGTAGCTTGCTACAGATCCCCCACCATGCACCAGCATTCCCACTCCTCATTTCTTGATACACTGGAAAATATTAGGGTACAACCTAACACCCTAATAATGGGCGATTTCAACTACCCCACTATTAACTGGAAAAACCTACTCATGTACCAACTCTTTTGCTCAAAGTTTTCTGGAATTCATAAATTCCAGCACCTTGGATCACCTTATCCACACCCCCACCAGGGGCAGCAGTATCCTAGACCTGGTCATTACCAACATGGGCAACTGATGTTCCACACCAGAGGTAAGTTCCTCACTGGTCAGATCCGACCACAAGAGGTAGGACTACTGAAACCTACACAAATGCACTTTATAAGCACTTACACGAGTGCATGGATTGTGAAATCCCTAACAGAACCAAGATGCTATCCTCCAAAAAAAGGAAGCCAATCTTGTGATCCCCTGCCATAAACAAACTCTACAATGGAAGAAAGAAACTGTTGCAAAAAAAGAGTAAAATCCCATGATTGGAGGAACTCCCTGGTAAGCCTCAGTAAGAAGCTGAGATCCCTTGTAAAATCCTTCAAAGCTAGTTACGAAAACAAAATCGCCGCTGATTCTAAAGACACCCACAAAGCATTCTATAGCTATGTCAAGAATCTCAATAGCAACACTCAGATCTGCTCTGAGTTACAGCACAATGGCACTAAATATACAGGACCAACTGATATTGCCAACATCTTGGCAGATAGGTTCAGTGCTAACTTTACCCCTTCCTTACCCCCTAAAGGGCCCATCTCTATACCAGAAGAATGCAAAGTTCCTGTAATCATGGCTGCACAGGTAAAAACCACACTCTCCAAAGCCAAGAACACAGCATCCATGGGACCTGACATCTCAGGCTACGTTCTATACGAAATACAGAACAAACTGGCACCCCACCTAAGTACCATGTTCAATCATAGCCTTACCTCAGGCTTTGTGCCCACTGAATGGTACACAGTGAAGGTCATCCCACTTCACAAAGGGGGAGCCACCACGAACCCTGGGAACTACCACCCCATTAGCCTGACGAGCCTGGTCTGCAAGGCTATGGAACATATCATCATGGAACTTATAAACAATGACATTGGTAATCTCCAAACTCTGGACCTCACCCAGTTCAGGTTTATAAAAGGCAGATCATGTCTCCTAAACCTGATAGATGTCTTTGAAGCGGTCACCAAAGCTGTAGATGAGGGTAAGGTGGTTCACATAGCCTCTCTAGATCTCGCTAAGGCTTTTGACACCATCCTCCACTCTGGAATTATAGATAAACTCACTAAACTAGGTATAAATCCCTATGTCACAAGATGGGTTGCCAACTGACTGACTGACAGAACCCACACTTTGAAAGTAGCAGACTCCAAATCCAACTTCAGACCAGTGACAAGTGGAATACCACAGGGTTCAGTCCTGGGTCCTCTCCTGTTTGGTATCTACTTCTCTGAAGTACAGGCTAACACAGAAGGTTTTGGCTAATGAAGTTCGCAGATGACTGCAAACTAGGAGCCATAATCAAAACTCCTAATGATGTGGACATCCTCCAAAAGTTTCTCTGAGACAGATGCCTGGTGTTAAAGCCATGGCCTCAAGCTCAGTGCCAAAAAGTGCATTGTCATCCCTTTTGGTAAAATATCTGTACCCATGAACTACCACATAGGTGGTCTACGTAACACCAAAAGTGTGATAAGAGACCTTGGGACACAGGTGGACCGTAGTCTCTCCTTTGATAATCACATCGCCACAGTAGTCAGGAAATCCTTCTACGTGGCACACCTCATCCCAAAAGGTTTCTCATCCAGAAAAAAGAGGTCATTGTTCCCCTCTACTCGTCACTCATTAGACCCATTGTAGAATACAGTGCCCCTTTTGGTATGTACCTCACAAGACATCTACAACAACTGGTAAGGCCACAGAAATACCTCACAAAGAGGATTACCGTCGTCAAACAGATGCCCCATGCAGACCGTCTAAAAAAACTCCAGCTTTACTCCTTCGCATATCGCCTACTCAGAAGCGATCTCTACCTAACAATACAAAGCTATGTCAAACCCAGAGCTGTTGGACATGCTCCACTTAAAGAAATCCCAATCCCTCTGAGCTACACACTCTAGGGAACGAAACCTTGTCACAACAATAAATAGAACATGCTGGAGGGATAAATTCCTGTCCCAGAGACTTCCCATACTGTGGAGCAAACTACCTATCTATATCAAACAAAGCTCCTCATTAGCACTCTTCAAAAAAAATCTTGATTGGATAGGAGATAGGAAATTCACCCCAGGGATCACTTCTGAGGCTCTGCTCGACAGGGGCACAGGAAAATAATTTTCTTGGGTGGCGAAAGTCAGGGTACCTTTTTAGCTAGGCTTATATAGGCCCTAGGGCCAATAGCCTAGTACCTACCTATGAACCTGTTCAACAAGTTTGATGATGAAATCTCTTACTGAATCTAAAAAAAAATCATTCTTAAGTGTGATCAATATTATCACTTCACAAATAACTTCTGGTTTCACAATGCTTCAAAAGTCACTGGGTAACTAATCAGTGAATATGGTTGTGGGTTCTGTTTTAGTACTTTTGCCAGTAACTATTGGTTTAAAAGGGGGTGGGGGTTGTTGATGTATTTATGAAATTTGGTATTACAAAAAAGTTTGGAAAAACAAGATTTTCTAATATCAGAAAGTCATACCAATCTTAAGAAATTCTGTTGGTGTGTAGTAGTTCAAGCAGTTTGCTATCTATTCTTTTGTATGCATTAACATCATACAGTGACACTTCCCCTGTAAAAAGAGACCCATTTTAACAAACTCTCAATTAAATTTAAATAATCCTGTGTATCCTACAAAACTAACTCCCATTAATTGTCAGCTTTCATTGCTCCTATTTTTTGTTAGAGCATATCTTTGTCAGGGGAGTTCTCACTGCCTCTTCACTTGGTAAATTTTAGAGTCTCCTCTATGGAGTTTTTTTATTTTCTCTAATCTCCTCCTGACATATTTTTACAAATGTTGCCTAAGAATTGTGGAACTGAAAAAAAAAACTGAGGTGATCCAGAAAGCTGTATCCCACTTGTGACCCAAAGGGTGACAGGACTAACAAGAAACAGAGTACAAAGGATTAGTCCAGATAAAGGGCAGATTCCAAAAGACCTGCTCTCAGTGTAAGTGACTTACTTCAGTGTAAGGCCTACCAATAAACAGGCTTACTATGGGGACCAGATCCCAAAGCATCTGCTCTCAGCCTGCTCTGACTGTAAGTGGTTACTTACACTGAGACCAAATCTTTTGTAATTGGGGCCATAATCACTTTAGCCAGCAGATTTAGGTGAGATGCGGTGGTGGTGCTGCGGTAGCATTGTCGCCTCACAGTTAGACGTTGCCCGTTCGATTCTCAGTTAGAGCGTCTTCTGTGTGGCGACATGCGTGAATGGGCGTTCCTTCGTTGAAGGTTGTGCATTAGGCCCAGCAAGCCAGTACGTAAAAATCTACTGCCAATCATTGGCGGACGGGAGTTCCGCTGTGGCGACCCCTAACCGGAAAAAGCCGAAAGACACAAACAAGTAAAGGCGCCTTGTTGATGTTTCAGGTAGTTTAAATTCAATTAAGTAGTTAGATGGATGAGTGGTCTTGCCCTCCCTGTGGGAGGAATAAAAAAGCCTTGTTAGTTTCAAGTAGTTTATTCAGTTAAGTAGGTAGATAGATGATTATTCTTGGTAGGGCACTGTTCTGCCATTGTATACCCCATTTTGTTAGTGTTGGTGGAATTCTATGTTGTAAAAAAATCTGCAGTCTGCACAGCTTCAGTCTAGGTTTGTTTTTGAGCAAATATGTTGGTGTCTGGAGTGCCTAAAGGAATGCCAAGTTTACTTCCTTTTCTTTTACACACACACACACACACACACACACACACACACACACACACACACACACACTAGTTTGTCTGACTTTCAGCTGTGGATTTTTCACATCATACAAATGTAAGACTCAGTAGTGAACTGGACATGTATCTACATTGAAATCTGAAAAATAAGACCATTAGAACAACTCAGTCTTGGGGGGAGGTGGTAGCTGACTTGTTTTTTATATAGTATTTGTTTATGTGTGTGTGTAAATGTATATATACATATATATATATATATATATATATATATATATATATAAAAAATCTGTATATGGTTCCATATCATTTGATCGAGTTTTCAGAAACACAAATTCGATATGGTCAAGACCATATGATCAACTTTTTGAAAACTCAAAGGTTTTGAATGGAGATTGCGGTACAGCGAGGATTGAGAAATTTACCCTTTTCCTCACTGTAGTGTGATCTTGTAGTTGTCAGGAGTGTGGGGGGCACATAAAAAAGGTAGATTTTTGTGTTATTGTTTTTTTTTTTGATGTTAGAGTTTTCAGAAACTCGATCATATGGTCTCTTCGATATTTAAGTCAATCATCTTACATAGACCCATATATATATATATATATATATATATATATGTATATATATATATATATATATATATATATATGTATGTATATGTGTGTGTGTATGTATGGCGAAGGGTGAATGGGGTGTGGGCTTGGCTGGGGAAGATGAAACATCTTTACATCACTTCATGTCCTCCCCCATGACAAGAAGTAGGCCACAACACTTTTAAACTCCTCACTAAAAGTGAGAGAGCATTATTTACCCAAGAAATTTGGCCAGTGACCTGCAATGTCATATGTGATGCATAACCTGTGAGAAGGACATCTGGTAGAACAAATGCTTATGATTGATGGGTGTCTGAGATGGATGGGTCCAGAGTTTTTACTGAGACAAGTGATATGCTTCAGGGTGCTGTTCAGTAAAAGTGTAAATTACTATTTTACATGTAAAATAGTATACAGTCACCATGTTTACATATGTGGTGTAATAAACAACTTGTATGTATTGTTTGGGTAAGGCAAGTAAATCCAAACAAGTGGAGTGGATAGCAAAAATTAGAGCAGCAGTTATACAAAAGAAAGAAAGAAAAATACTGAGATTCATAAAACAAAGCCTCAGAACTTTAAAAGCTGCATTCAGTTACTGTGCAAATTAGCTGAGTAAGGGAAGTTCATGTAATAATATGTCTTAGAAGATCACAGATGAAGGCACCAAGTGGTATGTGGTTCTCAAACGCTATTGATGCTTGCATCAACTTATAAACAGAAACACAGTGTTCTCCATGAAATTTTAGCATGCCATGCAAGGAAAGCAAGAACTGATGGAGCTGTTTAAATGCTATGTACTCTCCTGATAGTGTATAGAAAATATGCGGTGGGTGCACAACCTGCAAATCCATTCAGGCTGCAGTGGTGCCAGCAGGTCCAGCAGAATCCCACTACATCAACTGATCAAGAGGAGGAATAAGAACGTTCCTTTGAATTCTACTAAGTAATGATCTGAGTGATTACTTAACCAAAGCTTTACTCTCTAACAGGTATCTTCAACTTGACAATAGCTTTGAACTGAATCGCAAACCAAAACTGTATGACAAAATTTATTTCCACTAATATCAATGCTCACTGAAACTGAGATTTACTGAGATAACAGACAACATGGTTTGATATTGACTACCCTGGACAACCCTCTATTTACTTGTTTTTCCTTCTATTAGAATTAATTAACCTCTTTTCCTTAAGGTTATATTCTCCCACAGACATTCTCCCGGCATGATTTTATCACTCCACCAATGAAACACAACGAAGAAAGGAAGTTTTAAAATGGAGAGGGAGGAGGGAGGAGGAGGGAGGAGAGAGAGGAGAGGAGGAGGAGGAGAGAGAGAGGAAATAAACCAAAAGCTGCACGGCTGCTCATCTAGTTTTGTTTTTATTGGTTTTCAGGTTCTCAAGTTAAGAATTATTTATCTTACTATTTGTTGCCTAAGCCTGAGAGAGCTAACATTTTTAGGTACTTTTTGGACTATTTTCAAAATACTCCAACCGTACCCTTTACCTGTCTAGATACTCTAACATCAGTTATTTAGCTATTAATATATATGTTTACATTTCCTATTCTTTTCCATTATGGAAACATTTCTCTTTCTCATTACCTTTTCTGTATATGTTCTTTGATTTCCTCCACATTTCCTCAGGTTTTAACTATCACATATATTTTTATACTTTCTTTATCTCTTATCATTTCAGACTGCTCCCATCACCTCTGAGTTTATTCACTTTAATACTCCTTGTCTTCCCAGCCATTAAATTCTTTTTTCACAAAAATGGTGAGATTAGTGCCAGTGTCATTTTGGTTTGCCCATCAAAATGATAAGCGGAGATAACTGCAGATGTAAAATCGAAAAGAAGGATGTTTGATTTTCCATGTTGCCGCTACGAACATTTCTGTGTTTGAAAGTTCCATATCAGCGAATACACAGTGCATTCGCTGATATAAGCTCTAGTACTGCACAGAATTGCACAGTGCGGTTTGAGACATTCATCCCTTTTCTCTCAGTGGTCTTGATCTCTTTGCAGTAGATATAGTTGCCAGGGGTATTTGGTGGGAGTTTCCTTTACTTGAGCTCCTCTGCGGACATCGCGTCTGTTTGTCGATAATGTTGCCCAGATCTCTTTGAATTCATTCAGCAGTCGACATCCTTGACCTGTGACCTGATATATATTTTACTTTTGCTTTTTTTTTTTTGTCCAGTGTTATATGACAGGTTTTTACTGTGGCTGTTTGATAGTAAATGTAATAAATTCTCTATATGTATACCTTTTGAGAATTTTCATCTCATTCCATTGGCATGATTCAAGTAATTGGGTGGAGTCTTACAAGCTTGAACCAACCTTGCGGTGCTCTTTGTTATATGTAACTGTCTGTTGTCTTGCTCATGTCCTATGCCTCTCTCTATGAATGATAAAAAGTATACTGTGTGTCCTTGTCTCTGGTATCTGATCCTATATCCATCAGGCCAAATAATTGCTAATACTTTCACAAAATCTTCGCGCTTCCCCCTGAAGTTTTCTCTGTCTTGGCTCTCCTGAACACATGTATTTTGTTGTTTGTTGTTGCCTCCATTCTTCTGTTAAAAATTATGTTCCCTGTTGAAAAAAACAAATTCTTCAAACAACCTCTTTATTTGATTTGTTTCTTCATTGCCCATGTAGGGGAAGATAAGACAACCACTGCAATATTTTGCCTCAGTTTCACGCTAACATCTACATATCTGCCTTCTATGTCTTTTAAAATTTCTTCTAACTGAAATTGTTTTTATCTTTTCTTAATAATATCAGTACTCCCCGTTTTCTCTCCCTCTCAACCCTACTTAAATCCTTCCTTCTTACTTTGTCTTATTTTTCATGTTCTGTAACTATTGTCTTTCAAAGGCGAGTTTCACAACAAGACTAGTATTGATGATACTTCACTGTTATTTACATAGTCACATTCCCCTCCTTGTCTCACAGCTAAGCCATTCCACATTCAAGTCAACAGGAAACTTACTTTCATTAATTATGTCATTTTCCCTGTTTGCATTCTCTCTCTTGATACCTTTTTTGTCTGATTTCCATGCCCTCTGTATCTCTCAACATTAAAATGTCCTTGCATTTCGTACACTGGCAATAATTTCCTTTTCAGACTGATTGATCCTGCTCACCAGACTGAGTAGGAGAGGGCCAATAAGCTGCCTGTGGGGGCGGCGAATCACGCCACATAGCATGAAGCACTCCAGGTCTCTCTCAGCAGCAGGTACCGTCGACTCAGTCATTGTCCACACTGGTATGTAAAAGGCAGAGGCGTACCTCTATGGACCATGAAGGAACATTGAAGGAGCTCTCTGATTATGCTTAGCCCGGGCAGGTATGACCCACGACCTTGAGCAGTATCTACCTTCACCAAGAATGATGCCACAATACAGAGATAAGATGATGATCAGTTTAACAATTGGCTTAAACTCTGGTGTTGTCATTCAAAGGGATCAATATCTGTCTGCCTGGGATGCAGACCATACGCTGCCATGAGGTGACTTACCCCTGGGATCGGACAGTGACAGCAAAAGGCTCTTGCCACCCCCATAGTGCCTTTTTGAAACCCAGGGCTCAGAATTCTAAACCTACCACCACCCTAGAGACACAAAAAGGAAAAATCTGAGGGGTAATGCTGCTCAATGCCAGAGTCCCTAATCTGAAATGCACTCGAGGGCCCTTCTGTTATGGAGAACATCGATGTCTGTGCTGTGACGAAAACTGGTTCAAGACTCTGGAGCACCCCAGCACTACTCGGGGTTTTACCTCTTGTATCATGCGTTCCGGCCCCAGGTGGCCAAGAAAGGAGGGGGTAGCCATATTCATCAGGATACCCACACACACACCTCCAGGAACTGGTAACGCATGATGAGTTCGAGACCATCCAGGTACATTAGCCATAGGCAAGACTGCTCTGGGAGGTGTAGCATGTTACAGGCCACCCTCTGAAGCGCTCAGGAACCTCACATGGCCTTCCTAGAAAACACTGGAGGGGGATAAATGTATCACCAAACACCATCTTACATAGACCCATATATATATATATATATATATATGTATATATATATATATATATATATATATATATATGTATGTATATGTGTGTGTGTATGTATGGCGAAGGGTGAATGGGGTGTGGGCTTGGCTGGGGAAGATGAAACATCTTTACATCACTTCATGTCCTCCCCCATGACAAGAAGTAGGCCACAACACTTTTAAACTCCTCACTAAAAGTGAGAGAGCATTATTTACCCAAGAAATTTGGCCAGTGACCTGCAATGTCATATGTGATGCATAACCTGTGAGAAGGATATCTGGTAGAACAAATGCTTATGATTGATGGGTGTCTGAGATGGATGGGTCCAGAGTTTTTACTGAGACAAGTGATATGCTTCAGGGTGCTGTTCAGTAAAAGTGTAAATTACTATTTTACATGTAAAATAGTATACAGTCACCATGTTTACATATGTGGTGTAACAAACAACTTGTATGTATTGTTTGGGTAAGGCAAGTAAATCCAAACAAGTGGAGTGGATAGCAAAAATTAGAGCAGCAGTTATACAAAAGAAAGAAAGAAGAATACTGAGATTCATAAAACAAAGCCTCAGAACTTTAAAAGCTGCATTCAGTTACTGTGCAAATTAGCTGAGTAAGGGAAGTTCATTTAATAATATGTCTTAGAAGATCACAGATGAAGGCACCAAGTGGTATGTGGTTCTCAAACGCTATTGATGCTTGCATCAACTTATAAACAGAAACACAGTGTTCTCCATGAAATTTTAGCATGCCATGCAAGGAAAGCAAGAACTGATGGAGCTGTTTAAATGCTATGTACTCTCCTGATAGTGTATAGAAAATATGCGGTGGGTGCACAACCTGCAAATCCATTCAGGCTGCAGTGGTGCCAGCAGGTCCAGCAGAATCCCACTACATCAACTGATCAAGAGGAGGAATAAGAACGTTCCTTTGAATTCTACTAAGTAATGATCTGAGTGATTACTTAACCAAAGCTTTACTCTCTAACAGGTATCTTCAACTTGACAAAACTTTGAACCAGATAAAACCAAAAGCCTAATATGACAAAAGGGGAACTATTTCCACCTAATATCAATGCTCACACAAACTGAGATTACTGAGATAACAGACAACATGGTTTACAGTATTGACTACCCTGGACAACCCTCTATTTACTTGTTTTTCCATACAATGAATTAATTAACCTCTTTTTCCTTAAAAAGGTTATATTCTCCCACAACAGACATTCTCCCAGCAGTTTATCCACTCCACCAATGAAACACAACGAAGAAGGAAGTTTAAAATGGAAAGTAAATATAAACCAAAAAGCTGCACATGCTCATCTAGTTTTGTTTTTATTAGTTTTCAGGTTCCTCAAGTTGGAATTATTTATCTTACTATTTGTTGCCTAAGCCTGAAGGCTAACATTTTCGTGCTTTTTGGACTATTTTCAAAATATAGCAATGCCCTACTTTCATTTACCCTGTCTAGATACTCTAACATCAGTTATTTAGCTGTTAATATATGTTTGTTTCCTGGCACCCCCCCATTCTTTTAATTGCGACATTTCTACTTTCTCATTACCTTTTCTGTATATGTTCTTTGATTTCCTCCACATTTCCTGGGTTTTAACTATCACATATATTTTTATACTTTCTTTACATCTATCTCATTTCAGACTTTGCTCCCCATCCCTCTGAGGAGTTCCCAAATTACCTTTTAGTATGTTGTCTTCCCAGCCATTAAATTCTTTTTTTTTTCACAAAAATAGGTGAGACAGTGCCAGTGTCATTTTGGTTTACTATCAAAATGATAAACGGAGATGCTTTGCAGATGTAAAATCGAAAGAAGGATGTTTGATTTTCCATGTTGCTGAACATTTCTGTGTTTGAAAGTTCATATCAGCGAATACACAGTGCATTCGCTGATATAAACTCTAAGTACTGCACAGAGATTGCACTACAGTGCGGTTCGGGACATTCATCCCTTTTCTCAGTGTAGTGTGATCTTGCAGTTGGAATATATAGTTAGCAGGGGGTGTTGTGTGTAGGAGTTTCCTTTACTTGAGCTCCTATACGGACATCACGTGATCTGTTTGTCGATAATGTTGAATCTGCTGAATTCATTCAGCAGTCGACATTGTGACCTGTGACCTGATATATATTTTTACTTTTGCTTTTTTTGTCAGTGTTATGAACAGGATTTTTTTACTGGCAACATTTTGATAGTAAATCGCCATTCTCTATATACCTTTTGAGGAATTTTCATCTCCATTTCCATTGGCATGATTCAAAGTAATTATTGGGTGAGTCTTACAAGCTTGAACCAACTTGCGGTGCTCTTTGTTATGTAGCATCTGTTTAATCTTGCTCATGTCCTATGCCTCTCTGAATAAAAAGTATACTGTGTCCTTATCTCTGGTATCTGATCTATATCCATCAGGCCAAATAATTGCTAATACTTTCACAAAAATCTTCCTTCCCCCTGAAGTTTTCTCTGTCTTGGCTCTCCTGACACATGTATTTTGTTTGTTGTTGCACTCCATTCTTCTGTTAAAATTATCATTCCCTGTTGAAAAAACAAAATTCTTCCAAACAACCTTTTTGATTTGTTTCTTCATTGCCCTTGGGGGAAGATAAATAGACCACTGCAATATTTTGCCCCTCCAGTTTCCTTTAACATCTACATATCTGCCTTCTATGTCTTTTAAAATTTCTTCTAACTGAAATTGTTTATCTTTTCTTATTAATATCAGTACTCCCCATTTTCTCTCCCCTCTCAACCCTACTTAAAATCCTTCCTTCTTACTTTGTCTTAAATTTTCATGTTCTGTGTCTTTCAGGCGAGTTTCTTGCAACAAGACTATTGATACTTCACTGTTATTTGCATAAGTCACAATCCCCTCCCTTTTTGTCTCACAGCTAAGCCATTCACATTCCAAGTCAGCAGGGAAGCACTCATTAATTATGTCATTTTTCCCTGTTTGCATTCTCTCTCTTTTTGATACCTTTTTGTCTGATTTCCATGCCCTCTGTATCTCTCAACATTAAAATGTCCTTGTTTCATGCACTGTCCCTAATTTCCTTTTCAGACTGATTGATCCTGCTCACCAGACTGAGTAAGGAGAGAGTTACAGTAAGCTGCCTGTCGGGCGCTAGAATCCGCCACATAACGCAAGCACTCAGGTCTCTCAACAGTACAACAACAAAATCAGTCATCATCCACACTGGTGTAAGCGACCTACGGCGATCCTCCTCCTTGGACCTCATATATTGAGAAGAGACGAGGAGGCTTATGATTATAGGGCCCAGGCAGGTATATGGCTGTATCCTACCTTCACCAAGAATGATGCCACAATACAGAGATAAGATGACAGAGATGATCAATTGCTTTAACTGGCCCGGCTCACTCTGTCATCAAAGGGGGATCATATATCTGTCTGCCTGCTGGACAAGCCGACAAAACCGCGCTTCTCGGCTTGGGCGTTGCACCTGTCACTGTGGGATTCCGCATCGGATATTTGGCTCCCCCATGCCACCCCCATAGTGCCTTTTTGCAAGAAGGCTCAAATTCTAAACCCAAATAAACCCTAGAAAACAAAAAGGATGCTGCTCAAAATGCTGCCAAATGCCAGGTCGATCTAAAATCCAAAAATGCCTTCCCGAGGGCCCTTCTGTAGGTGATGTGCTTGTCCCTGGGCTGTGTCAGCTGTGACCGCAAGGAAACTGCACCATCGGGTCGCACCTTACCTCTTGCGGCCCCCTAATCGGACAATACAAACCAAGACCAAAAAAGATTAATAGGGGGGTATCCATATTATCCATCAAGGATACCAACACCTCAAGACTGGTGGTACCACAGATGGCAATTAACCATAGGCAAGACTGCTCTGGCGCAAATTGAGCATGTTACAGGCACACACTCCCTACAAACTCAGGAACCTCACATGGCCTTCCTGAGAATAAAAATGGAGGATAAATGTATCACCAATCATACTCAACAACTTACATTAGACTAATAAACACTATC
This sequence comes from Protopterus annectens, assembly GCF_019279795.1. NCBI lineage: Eukaryota > Metazoa > Chordata > Ceratodontiformes > Protopteridae > Protopterus > Protopterus annectens. Next base: position 467,441,900 of record NC_056731.1, read on the forward strand.
CAAGCTACAAACACCTAGCCCAAAAGTTCCTGAAATTCATAAACTCAAATGCCATGGAACAACTAGTCACCATCCCACCACAAGAGGAGTAAGGAGAAAGATCACTGGTATCATCATTCAACATGGGAGCACAAAAATGCACAACACTTGGTACCCTGATCAACTGGGTGAGATCACTGACTTATACATCGCACCTGATAATCCCCCACGGTAACCCCACAAAAAACCCCAAGACCAAATAAAAACTTCGAACGTCTTCTAACTTCTAAAGGCAGACTTGAGAAAACTTTCTTCAGGCCGCTGAGTCAAGGGTAATGCCTTCTCACAGCACCTGCAAATCACCAGCACCATGCCTTGCACCAAAGCACCTAACAGGCTGTTTGTATAAGGCAAGCCCAAGCAAAACAAAGCCCAAGCAAAAAAAAACTCTGCAAACAAGGAGAACAACAGCCAAGTGGAGGCCAAATCCTTAAAGAAACAGCAAAAAATGAAAACTATAAAGATAAAAAAAAGTAAAAAAAAAAATCAGAGGCCTAAAATCAAAGAGAGTAAAAAATAAAACTAAGAGTTCAACATAAATAGTAAAAGCTGATATTAAAAGAAAAAAATGGGGAAAGACCCAAGATAATGCTCAGAACTAGTTCAAAATGATAGTTAGAAACTAGAAATGCTCAGAAGATTAGTGATACTGGATATTGGAATACTGACTGAAGACATCTGATTCCCCAACCTCCCCCAAATATGCTCTATACCAAGCGACTGCACCCCCCCCCCCCCCCAAACATGAAGTGCACTGTAAGAAAACCACTGCAGCCCCACACATCATAGAGAACTGCAAACACGAAATGTCTCCACCGAAGAACTAGAATTCAAATGGTTTCCCATCAGCTGTTTAACTGTAGTCTCACCTCTCTATATGTACATGTAGGTGGCTGCCCACACTGCTGTCCCACTTCACACTCACCGGTGCAGGTCACCCACCCTGGAACAAACCCGACCCCGCACCTTGACAACAAATTACCTGCCAAAAGCCCACCAGATCATAATGGACCACAAGCCTAACACTGAAATAATATGGGAGCTGGAATACACCCAGACTGAAATAATTCAAAAGGCAATTCATGCCTTTTAAACTTGGTTGACTTTGAAGCACCACAAGCAGCCATTGATAGGAAAGGCAGTCCATCTTTTTTACCTCACGATCTGTGAGTCACTCAGTCACAATACCTACCTCGGTATCATTGAAAAATTCATCAGCTTGTAATGTTAACCCATACATCACAAGATGGGTTCATCAACTGGCTAATTGTGACAGAACTCCCACAGGGTCAGAGTTGCTGGCCTAGTCAGACTCAAAGCAGGTCACAAGTGGTGTCCTGGCTCTGCAGTCCTCAAAGCCTGCCTTGTTGGCATCTACTTTTCCAGTACAAGCAAACACTTTGTTTGGTAGCCTCTAAGTTTTTGCAAGACTGACAGCTGGCAAGTTAAACCAGACAAAGACACAGCACAGATTCAGAAAGGTCTCCACAGAAGCGGATAACTGGTGCCAGAGCCATGGCCTAAAGTTAAATGTAAAAATGCATACGCTACTCCTGCCAGAGCCAGGGCCTTAAGTTAAAACCATAAAACCACATACCCACTTTCCACAGAAGAAGGGATCAGGGACCAGGGACCATAGTTGACCAACCCAACTCATTCGACTCAGAAAGCTGTTAGAACAGGGTTTCCAGGCGCATATCATCAAGGACCTTATCATAGAAAGATCTTAGGATGACTCTCCCTCTCATCATCACTCATCAGAACCATGTCAATCAGAGATCAACCCATTGAATGTGGGATCTCTCTCATCACTAGCAGCTGGAGGCATTGCCATTTCCCTCACCTCCAATGTATCTGGAAATCTGAAAATCTGTGCCGACTAAAAAGACCTCAAACCTCATTCAGTTCCGTTACCAATCAAAAATCTGACCAGTGCTGAAAATCTGACCAGAACTGAAACCCAGATCCCATGAATATGCTTTACTCAGAGGTGACCCCATCCGTCGCCAGCCACAAATGAAGGAGACTTAAACCTCAACCTATCGTCCATGACAAAAATCTACCCGGATGAATCTTAAACCCAAAGGAGCCTTAAAGACTCATGGATGCTGGAGACTCCTATGACGTGAGCCAAGGCGCATTATGCTGGGGGCAGAGAAAGATTCATACCCCAAAAACTCAGATTGCTGTGGTAGTTCAAAGCTGGTATTGTCACTTCTAAAACGAGGCTGGTCAAAATAAGAAATTATAGTTCCATAGGGATTAAGAAATTGCGTGGCATACTAGGGATTACACCAGTAGCAATTAAATGCCTAGGCAGCAAAAATAAAGTGGCGTAGTATGAAAATATGAACCTATGAAGGGCTTGTAATATGAACCTACATTGTCTCACTTCCTCTTTTGGACCATTGCTTATTTTGTGTGCCAGTTCATACACCCTCCTTTAACACCTACCATTTAAATGTTGCGCCGTGCTTTCAGTACTTAATAATCTATCTTATAGCTTCCTCCTTCCTCCCCCACAGTGTTCTTTTCTATTTCCATCTTTTTGCCTTACATAGATTTTTGTCTATTCCCCCCTTTTTTATTTCTCTGTTATTCCTTTTCCTCTGTTCTCTTTATACTGCATATTCAGACACTTTGGAAGAAGTGGTTGTTGCATGTAGTGTGGCCCTCTAACTCTCAGTCTCCCCATCCTCACCACTAGCTACTGGCTTTAGCTGTTAAAACATGATGTGATGTTTGAGACTAAATCTGCCATGGTTTTCTGAGTGAGGATGCAGCAGATCTGTAAACTATATGTAAACCTGCAGCAGTTAAACTAAAATATATGATTAAATGTACAATGTGTGTTTTTAGCAACATGAAAAGATGTGAGAACTTGAAACATTTTCACTGAGATTTATAACTGATAGTATATACAGTTTGTAATTGAAGTTTTCCATTATGATCTAGCGGGAAATACAGCTATTATATATATATGTTGTGAAGTGTACAGCTGACATGGAGAATGTAATTGTTAAGTGCTTGTTATTGCTATGTGCTTGTTATTGTTATATACTCCATCTTATTCTGGCTCATCCCTAGTCAAATCTCCTCCGTCACTTTCTTTCATTAGACTTCTCTTATTCTTGTTAGTCTCACTTCTCTAGTTTCACTTTTCTTCCCCATCTCCTCTCCTACTTCCAAATAATGATAATTATGTATACTCTATAATTTTGTATCATTCTATATATTTCTGCTGATATACAGATCATTGAATAATCTCAGCTTAATTTTGTTATGCTTTATTCTTATGTAAATATATGTAATCCTTGTCATGTAATGAATTAGTAAGTCCCCGGGCCTCCTCTGAAAAAGGACTTGTGTCCAGTTGGACTTTCCTGGTTGCCAAATGTAAAATATATAAACATGCTATGATTACAAGAGTTGTGACTATTCCTAGGCTATGAAGCTAATAACTGTACAAGTACAATTAGAAAAAAGCTAGCCAATTGCAGGAAAACACTCAGACGGTAAATGTGAAATTGTGTTTAACTGCATCTGTGGTTTCTGTACGAGAAAGATATAAGCAAAATAGCTGAATGAGTAGCTGAGCCAAAGTGGGTGAAAAGCTACCCTGATGCTTGTGGAGTACGTACCTGTGAGTTTGTTTCTGCACTTATGCTTCATTCTGTGTTGTCTTCTGGAAATTTAGCCAGTGTTCTGTAGGGTTTAACAGTTCTTTTATTTAAGAGATAGCTAAGGGGAGATTTAGCTGTAGACAGATGTTTTTCAACTTCTCATATATTTGTTCAAGGTGATTTTTTTTCTGTTTTCTCTGTGCACATTTATAGTTCTCTGAATATCTGTGAACTCTACTGCTTATTCTTTCTTAAGCATTTTTATTTATTGACTTTTAGAAACTTGAGTCTGATCATCTTTTTACTTATGTAATAAAGGATAACAAGCTACTACACAGTATCATTCATGTATATAACTATTTGGCTTATTATCAATAGTGGAATAGTAACTCTCCCTCAGCTCTCTGGTCCCACATAGGATTGGAAACTCTGAGACACTGGACTGTGGATCCTGTCAGTATAACATGGGGAACAGCAGGAGCTGGCCTAGTGGAGCAACAGGAACACTGAAGTCTTTGTACTCTTAACTTCTAGTGTCTTTAAGGAAGTGCAGAAACCTAGGACATAGGGATCTACATATTTAACTTCAAACTGGCAGGTTCTTGTGAACTAAGTGCTATTCAATCTGTAGGGAAAATCAAATACTCTAATACAGCGATATTCCCTTGTATTCCCATTCTGTCTTGGCCCCTTTTTTACTTTAATATCCTGAATTAGCCCCTTTGACCCTTTCAGACTACTAACCTGTAACCTGCAGTGGCTTATTTATTTATTTATTTACTGATTGTTTGATATTTGTTTACTGGAGTTTGACTGGGTAATAAATACCCATTGTCAGCTGAGGCCTGGGGAGAAAAACTCCAGAGAGTTAAAAAACATCAAATAAAATAGTAGTATAGATGCAATTAAAAAGTGTATGTATGTTCAGTGTGATAGTATGATAGGATACAATAAAGCTTGAGGAGACACTAGCGGTGTAATAATAAAAGAAAGAAAATGCAATTAAATATGACAGTTTATACAAAACTATTAGAAGCATAGTCTACTATGCTTTGAAATAATAAAAATAAAAGATGTTACAAGTTCCTCCTAAGAATGGGGAGAGGACAAGTGTTAAAAGGGTATAGATAAATAGTATGACGAAAGGTTAGTATGAAAGTAAAGTATTTCTTGTTATAGATTGTGACACCAGGGAAATACTGCCAGTCCAGCTATCTGGAACTTTGTAAATAATTATATGTCACTTGAAAATATTAATATGATTTATATAGAAATGTGACTGCTAGCCCAGCTATCTGGAATTTTGTAATTAATCATATGTCATTTGTGAATAGTAATATAATTCATATGCTTGCCCTACAAATGTAAGAGAACTGTATGTTATATACTGAGCTTCAAGAATGTAACCACAGTGTACCCTACTGGAAAAGAACAGAAATGTATATAAACTATACACCTGTCCAAATGTATGTTTTAATACTAGAAGCTGGAACATACAGAGTTAACTTGCAAAACTTCAAGAAAATAAGATAAAAAGTAAAGTGTTTTACGACTGTGTTATCTCAGTTTAGTGCAGCAAGCAGACACAATGTCTAGAACTAGAGGTTTTCCTATTGTCTTGAAACAGAAATAATTACTAGGTTTCAAATTAAAAAGTGTTTTTATTGCTCTATGACTTCCTAGCAGCTACACACTTTTGAGAGATATGCATTTTTGACACAGAGGCGTTAAATTCCAGCTATCTCTTTAGCCTGGGAACTGAAGTCAGGTGACAAAGAGTGAAGTCTTCTGAGCTAACCCGGCAGTAATGTTGATCATTAATTTAGAACTCTCTCAGAGAAAGACGGGGCATTTTGTATCTTGTTTTGGACCTAGAAACATCCAGTCATCATCATCTGCATTTGCCTTGCTAATAGTAAGTAACTAGGGTATAGTGATATCTCTTAGATATAGATAGGAATATAGTAAAATTAGTTTAGATGTTGTCTGTATTTATTTGAGACCGTGCTGCAATGTTGTTTTAAAATATTTCCAGTGATTCTGAACTATGTAGTTACTGTGTTGATTGAGTATTGTCTTGTTCTTTTATTATTTATTATTAAATATATTTAAACCTGTCTTTGTGGCTGATATTTGTGAGACATATTTAAGCTCTTGGAGTATTTGCATATGTATTTGGTGACAGGCTGTACAGGCCACTCCTAAATAGCCTTGGTCTTGGTCACACTTACCATTTGGATAATAGTAACATTACACAGTAAGATTGGTCACCCTTTGTAAGGGCCTTTATAGTAGCTGATAAGTAGTGGTTGGTGGCAGTGATAGCTATCTTATAGTCTGGGCAGAAGAGGACATAGCTAGTAATCCTGTGACAGCCTTCCCCAGGAGTGTCTGTGTGTTTGTAAATAAATCAAATCTCAAAGTGTATATATATGTGTGTGTATGTGTGTGTGTGTGTGTGTGTGTGTGTGTGTGTGTGTGTGTGTGTGTGTGTGTGTGTGTGTGTGTGTGTGTGTCAGCTAATTGGCAGCGACACGAAGCACTGGTTGGACAGAGAGGGTGCTGGAAGTTTTGGCTTGACCACTCGACTGAGATCTTAACCCTATAGCTGTGCCAGTTGGGAATCTTATTGGGCATCTGGAGAAAGAGGCAGAAACCGGCCCCAGACTGACTGTTATCTCTGTGTGCTCTTAAGGGAAATTGCACTTTACTGTGTGCGTGTACTTGTCATTCTTCTAATATGTACATCCCTCACTCGTGCAAGTGGTGAGGATTGAGGCTCCTTGATTACTGGGCCAGTGCAGTGGGATCACATAGATCACACAGGACAGGTGCATTGGCATAGCCATGAGTTAGTGATAAATTGTTTGAGAGAGAACTTAAATACATGGAGACTTGATATAGTTCAGATTGAATCTGGGATAGAGTTCCATAGTTTGGCTATGTAGTGTGAGTATAGAGTTTACCCCATACTTTTTTTTTGTTTTATAGATTTCAAGCAGGTTTTTGTCTTGAGAGCACAGAGGGTGATTCAGGAAATAGTGATGAAGTACTGAGAAGACAAAAGGGGATGTAAATGGTTTATGTAGTATTTTATGGGCTAGAAGAAGTTGCATATGGACTAGGTGATGTGGGAGTTCTAACCAGGTGAGTGCATGTAATTCAGAACAATGATGAGCTCTTTGTGGTAGGCTGGCTGCAAATTTAGCTGTCTTATTATATCATTGCTCCATCTGTGATTTAAGAGAGATCTTGGTGTTGGTCAAAATAGATGAGCCATAGAGAGCAGAGAGAAAAAGATACGAGTTAGCTTGGGTGTTTCTGCTAGAAGAGTAAGGATTTCTTTGCTGTATATAGCAAGCATAGCTTTTGATGATTTTTTAATACAGTTTTGTATGTGAAGATCAAACATTAAATTGTCATCTATGGTGACTCCAAGCAATTTTGTAAGGGTAAATACTTCAATAGCTGCATTATTTAGAGAGGTTGGTTGCAGGAATTTGTCTAAGTGGGATATCCAAGTTCACTGATTGTTTCTGAATGTGCGCGTTTGTCCTACTCAGCTGCTTCACTTTGCTCTCCATGCTACCCCCATTTCCTCCGCCATATTATGAGAATCCCTCAGTCTAGCCACTCCCACTTATATCTAACAGCCAAGCCTTGTCCACCTTCTATTACATTCTGTCTTTTGCTAACCTCTAATCATATACTACCCATGCATAGGTTTCACAAATTGTAAGTCTAACATAATATTATCTTCTGTGCACATTTCTTTATTCTATGCAAATCTTTTCTGTTCGGCAAAAATAAGTCCCCATGACTAAATGAAACCATCTCTAGCATAATTACCCTTTATTAAAGATTATGGATCATTAACCTTAAATAGTTTCCTTCCCACCCTCTTCTCCCAAAACTAGGGAGCAGCCTGAACTATTTTCTCTATTTATCCCAAGATCGCCTGCTCTTCATTTCTTTAACTACCTCTCACAGCCGTTACTCACATGGGAACTGATATCTCCATACTGACATGCACCTCTGACCTAGATGACATGTTCACCCCACCCAGTCCTTTACTTCTGCTCTCAGCCTTCTCTGTCTTACACAGCCTCAATGGCACTTGGGCTCTAACCAATAATCCTCCTAACCAACATGGATCTTTTTACTCTCATTCAGCCTCTTCCCCTATCTTGCCCATGCCTTTTTCATTGCCTAGGTGGCAAGTAGGCTATAACACTACCGACCTATTCTCATCCAGTCTCCTCTTCTTGTTTACTTTTCTTTTCTTTACAGCCAAGATGGCAGGTAAAGTGTTATACTCAAGACCTAGGCAGGTATCTCTGTATTCTCTTTATGACATTAATTTATTTGCTTATTGTGTAACCACAAGTGGCTTTTACCTGTTTCCTCCTCTAACATAAGAACTGATTTTTCAGCCTCTCAATATTCCTCAACCTTACTTTCTCTCCAACACTGTCCTCCTCCTCCTTCTCAGTCTTGGTTACAACTGAGCAGTACCACCTATCCTAATTAACCTCAAGATTGCTGTCTCTTCTACTACTTTCCTTTCTTCACAGTCTCTGAGACAGACTGATCCTAACACTACCAACCAGACATTGCTCCTGGGTCATCCGTGAAAAGGGTCCATGTGTCCAGAGATCCTACCTGGTTAACAAATGAATATTACAACTAGTAAAACATCCATCAAAGCCTAATATACATTCAGGTAGACATGCTGCTTTATAGCCATTTTAAGCCTAGACAATTTCCCTTTTGATACTGGAATTTAACATATCAAATTAGATATTAGATTAGCCTTTCTTATCCTAGATTGATAATTATATATTACCCCCAATAAGAATTACTGGGATCAAATCATAGATAATGTGAGGGAACCCATGCATAGGACAAAACATTTAGGAGCTGCCTTTGTCCATTAATAGTGTCGGGGGAAGTCCTGGTGTAAATTTTTTTATTACTCATCCATAGATTCAAGTTGCACTTGAATATTGTCAGGGATGAGCTTTGTTTTACATGGCTGGGCTGCCTTTTCCAGTGCAGTGGTATCCTCTCTGAGATGCACATGTACCTCCAAACCATTCTGTTGATGTTGTTGAAGAGGTTAGACTCCTGGACTGAGTATTTGACTTGTTGATGTGCAGTAGGTCCATCAGTATTGGGTTGGAGGATGCCTTTTATGACGGACACAGGTCACCACTTAGCAGTTTGTAGGATACCAAGTACAGTGATAGGCCTTTGAGTCAGTCCATGTCAGACATATTGTTTTGGTTTTGTATAGTTTTAGAAAGGTACCTCTGTAGGCATTTCAGGTGTTGCATGTGTCTGGATAGATACGTGCCAAAAGGGGCATTTTACTCAATGACCTGACATAATGAGGGATAAGTGGAGGAAGACCATGACATCTCTAGATCTAGAAGTAATCCCTTTGTTTATAGGTTTGCAATACAGGACTTTCTTACTTCAGTGGATGCATGTTGGTTGAAAACATGAGAAGTCCCATCATCAAACCCTGGAGGACTCCACTGGTGACTGGACTCTTTGTGGAGGTAGATTTCCCCTATTTTGATCTTTATAATGTCAAACATACACAGCCCGCTACTTTACAAATACAACCAATCTGCCCAACTCTATAAGTGACCATTGCCCAGTTCTTTCCTCTTTGTTGTTCAAGTCCACTAAACCTCCACCTCAAATCATTATGAGACTGCCCTATCCTGATCATCAGTTTCCCATTCTTAGTCCTTAATCTCATAGCTTGTTCACCTATATACCTCTAATGATCCTACAGTAGCTGTATCTTTCTTCATTAACACTGTCCTCTATTCAGGACACACTGCTCCCATGTGTACTCAGAAGACTTACAGAACAGGTCTGGCTATGGCTTTCAAGGGGTAACTCATGAAGCAAAGGGGCATTGCCTGGGGTACATGGAAATAAAACCTGAATGGTAGAAATCACCATTCAAAATTAAGTCATCTTAAGAAAACAAACTACAATAATGACTAATTCTGCAAAATCCCTGTATTTACATAACAAACATTTATTTACTACTGTAATCCTAAACAGTTTTGGAAATATCTTAAGGAAGTCTTAAGTAAACAGACCTCTAACAACTTTCATACCCACAGTACAGATAAAGGAGCTAACAAATGTAACTCTACAGAAAATTACAGATTCTTCCTCCTTTCCTTCATATTGGAAAAAAAATTCAGTTTCTCCAATAATCTCCAAATCTTACTAAATAATGCTGCACCAATTCCCCTCTACCCCCTTGCTGAATATGCAGCTACCTTCCATTTAGAGGAAGTCTTTGTTTATGTTTCTTTGTGATTTTTTCGTTTATAATCTCCCTCTAAACAACCAATGCTTCACTCTATTTTCATATTAAAGCCATCTACAGCTTATTACTTACTATGAGTATACTCCTTCCAGCTTTAAAACACTCCATTATCATTCCTATTCCAAAAGTACCCCCCCCTAAAGCCCATGAGGACTTGTGGCCTATTTCTTCTCTCTGCCCTCTTGTTAAAAGGTTTGAAAAACTTCTTTACTAATAGCTACTTAAACACATAAATAATTTAGGCCTTCTATCAGACAAACAACATAGATTCAGAAATGCTTTCAGCACTACAACTGCTTTGCTATATGCTACCATCTGTGTGTGCTATAACATTAATGATGACCTCAGTCAAACTATAGCTATTTTTATGGATGTGACCATGGCAGTTGAAACTGTTAACTACAATATTCTGCTCAACAAGCATGCTAAACTTAACTTTGGCTTCAATACCATTAAATTGTCCCAAAGTTACAGAGAGAAGAGAACATTCCAGTTTGTCTCTAATAACCATCTATCCGTGATTGCTACACTTAACACAAGGGGACCTCAAGCTTCAGTATTAGGCCCCTTTTACTCTTTTCCTTATGTATCAGTGACCTACTTGGCAACCTTCTGTCACTAAATGTTATTCTGTAGACTGATAGCATTTTTCTACTTCAGGCATTATGATAAATGCCGTTTCAATCTTCAATCTGAGCTGCAGTTGTCCTTCTCTAATTCATGCCAATGGGTTTTATCTAACAAACTGTTGATAAACCATTAAAATACAATTTTCATCCCCTCACAAATACCCTCAATTACTATATCAGACAACCAAAATAACATCATACCCACAGTCACTGAATACAAATATTTAGGTCTTAACCTTGATGGTTCTCTTACCTTAAGCCCTTTTTCAACTGAAACTATGGTATAGAATTTCCCACCTTTTATCTCCATTAGCTGGATTGGCTCTAGCTGAAAACTGTCCTTCTCCCTAAGCTGGAATATGATCTACCTATTCTGACTTTCCATTCTTCCAAAAACACAAAGCGACTACAGACCACTGAAAACAAAATCTGCAGATTTGCCCTTCTTCGAACTCTCACACTCACCTTTGCCTTCTTCTACAGAAGCTAAAGTGGCTCCCAGTTACTCAGCTCTTTAATATTTAAAATATTAAAAGAAAGGTATGGCTCTCTCACTCACACACACACACACACACACACACACACACACACACACACACACACACACACACACAAACAAAAAACAACTTTTCCTCAAACATACCTACTTCCTAAGAAATTGCCAACCTAAACATATTTCCTTAAGTAGACCAACCTTCAAAACAGTCTTAGGTGAAACAGCCTTTTGAAGACTAGGACTTGCTATATGGAGTAATCTCTCCTCTGATTTAAGAGATAAAGAAACCCTTGAGGACTTCAAAATAACTCGTTCTGAACAACTCCATAATAACTCTGCATATAATTATATTATAGACAAAGGCAAATATTTCTGCTTAACCACCCCCTTCCTTCTGCATAGTTCAGCTATGCCACCTATGTTTCGTTGTTTTTATCATTATGTGTCAAACAATTCACTGTAAACATCTGAACACAAAATATTGAACCCAAAGTAATCAATCACAAATACGTATATTATCAAACTATCGAAAATGAAATGAAAGTAAATTAAACATGTTTTTCTTGCGAGGAGCAATCCTCTCTACACCCCCATGCTCCCCGGTATTTATTTGTATGTGTGTATGTATATATATATATATATATATATATATATATATATATATATATATAAAAACAACTCTGAGACTGCACTACAACTACAGTGAAGAAATGTCAAATTCCCTAATCCTCTGTGTAGTGCAATCTCAGGCATAAAAAATCAGGTTGAGCTATCAGCTAATCTTCAATAACACAAGTTGGCTTTTTGTCCTTTTGAGATAAAGAGGGTTGGACCAAATGAATATCAATCTAGAACTCTTACATTTGTAGCAGTGTTATTTTACTCTGCTTCTGTGTTTGCCCATCAGTCCTGCATCATGGCTTGTGGCTGAAAAGGGTTTTTGGACCAGAAATAAACTGAGAGCTCCCCAGCCAAGTAAACTGAGGTGGATTCATTTTACTACTTTGGGCTGGGACAGAAGGCTGTAGTGTTGTAGAATATTGCCAGCCTTCCCTGGCAATTAGTGACTGTATGTTTAAAGTAGAATTTCTGTGAGCAAGTGAGCAATGGAAGGTACGGAAAGTAGAGATAGTAGTGAGAAAGGTCTCTAGGGAGTTAGAGCAAGGACTCTGTGGGATGTTCAGTGTGAAGCTTGTTTTTGAGTGTGAATTCTGTAGACTTATACCCAAGGCAAGCGCACATATTTGCACAGTGATTCATAATTGTAGACATTCTTTACACTTTCATATGTTTTGTACCAGTGGTGTAAATGGAGAGATTGTACCCCTGATGGCTATCCATTTTTAAATCAAGATAAATTTAAATGTGGGCAGTCAATCAGATCAGAGAGTCGAAGCCCTGGCAGCAGGGGTCGGAATCAAATCTTCATCTGTCAGTCCCTGAGTGGTATTTATATATGCTCATGACTGTGATCGCTAGTATCCATGCCAGACAAGGTAGGCAAAGTCACAGCAGTCCCTGATATACTTCTTAACCAAAAAATATTTTGAATGAAAATAATTTCAAAGCAACTTTTAATTAAACTTCAAAAACACGTCTATTTTGTTAGGGAAAAGCTGCTACAACTTTATACGTTGGCCTCTGCCACTGCACTCCACTACTTTTTGTAAGCAATTCTGAAGTCATTGCCCCTTACAGGAAGGGATATTTCCTGACAAAAATTATTTGAGCATGAGTGCATTACTAAACACGTGTTCATTGCACACCTGCCAGCACCAATGAGAAACCATTTTATAAGACCGCCATTCTCATTATCATCAACGTTTCCCTCACACATGAGGGTATGTCATCTGCTTCCTGCTTGACCAGCCTCTTCCTCCCCCTTTACCCTTAACAGATCCTACCTTAGGTTTTGGTATTGAGGTGGCCATCTGTACCCACAAGTGTAAGTGGCTACTAGTCACTAGTTTTGAATTGAGTAGTGACAATGAATACTGGGGCAGTATTCACTGTCAGATGTGCCATTTACATGACGGGCAGACTATCTGACATTCAGTAGAAGTACTATTTGTTACCATACTCCTTACCTGAAATACCTTGACTGTGGATCTGCCCTGGCTCTGCTGCCTCTAATAGTGCAGACCAGAAGGGTAGAGGCTGTCTCCCTGGAATAGATTACTGAGGTACCTATAGAGACAAGCACTCATTGTGCACTATGACTAATTTAGAAGTTTTATATAACTGCAGTCTGCATGCATAGTAGACTGACTTCCTGCTACTCTGCTTGTAACAATATCCTACTGAGGACTGACTAAACATTGATGATCTGTCTGTACCCCATTTTTTAACTGGCAATGTAGCGTTGATCTGTCTGTGAGGTACATGCAAAAACATACATACTAGTAAACAGCTTGTTATGTGGTCCTATTACTGGAGTACCTCAAACAGAAGCTTCATACACCACCATCCAAGTTTGAGTTGTACTTTTGACCTCCCAGTGAGGAACCCATTGCCTGATAAAACATTTGAGAACTGACTCAGTCCCTGAGTGGTCTTGCATATGCATCCTATGCACCTTCATCGCATGATTACACCTGCCTTTGTGCTGCCAAAGGCAGGCTTATGGCCATTGACTGCTATATCACCAGCAGTTACTTCCAACCTCATGTATTTCTGGTACGCATGCATTGCTTCCAATCTAAGCATGGCTGGTTTGTGTTCCCTTGTACCTAACTTGAGGGTATCAGTCTTAACTCCAGTATTGCTTGTCTTGTACCTAGCCAGGCTTGCCCAAGATGGTGTGCTGAGCTGTGATATGGAACACTATGGACACGATGAGTAGTGTTAGCACAGTTAGTCCAGCACATCGGCTGAGTAATAGGAAACCATTTTATTTGTCAAGGGATTTCCCAACAAACAGGAATCCTATGCTTTATTAATTCTATCTTTTGGATAATACTAACATAATTGTTGGATTAAGACTAATTTTGCATGAGCAAGATAGAGTAATGGAAGGGAGTTTCTCCTTTCCTTCAAAGTTGTATGATTTCAGAGTTGAAAGGGTGTGAAGGATGCAGGGAGTTTATCTCTGAGCAAAAATGCATTTATGTAAGGTTTTTTTTGGTCAAGTGATGTAGCTGACAGTTTTTTTTCCGTGAGTGGTATCTGCTCAAATTATCTCAATGAATCAATATAGACCAAATTCGTATTGATCATCCTCTTAGTAAACCAATTTTGTGTGTATGCCTGTCTTGTACGTTCCTTAATAGAATCAGAAAATATCATTATGTTGTAAGGAAAGGGATATAAACAATGTTGATTAGCCCAACATTGTTGTTTTCAGGCACAGTAGGAGAAGGTACTGGATTTTTCAGCTTGAAGAGCAGCATAGAGCCTCACTGGTAGATGACTATCATAATCACTTTAGATTTATGCAGTGGAGAATATGGCATTATACTATTATTTCTAAACCCCTCAAATATTATTCCATATGTCTTTGACTCTCTTTCCTTAAGATATAGATGCCAAAGTGGCAAAATAGGGTTCCATGAACATGTCTTTTGATCCTGTGCTCATATACAGCCCTTTTGGACTGAGATTGAAAATGTATTACATACTGTTTGAAGTGACACATATCTACAGCCTCACAAACCTGGATAATGGTAACCTCACTGGGGCAGTATGCACTGATCTTACCCAGGTCTTTCAGCTGGTTGACCACTCCATCCTGTTATCCCACTTACAAGGTATTGGTGTAAACTCTGAATCTAACCAATGGCTAAAAGATTTCCTGAACAACCAAAGTTTCACAATTAAATATTGCACATCTAATTAACTCCTCTATTGTAGTTAACCTCCTCTCTAAGAAATACTCACTGCTTGACTTAAAGTTACTGAAGCCCAGTGCTTTCCTAACTTTACAAGTGACCACTTATTCATCCTGGTACTCTCTCATTTAAAGTTCCTAAAACACTTCCCTTCACCAAGCTTTCTAAATATTTTTCCAAAAACAAGACAAGAGAAGATACAGATATAAATGACTTAGACAATTCTGATTGCTTCGAAATACTCTGATTGCACTGATGATTGGGAAAATGTAGGCATGAATGGCGAGGCTTAAAAAGGCTCTAGGGCTGTTAGCCTAGTGACCTTCTATGATCATATGATCTTATTATCTATTGTTTGAGTCTGTTAAGCCTATGTATGCATTGCTGAGTTTTAACACATTAATCCACCCCTTATTAGATAAACCGTTTCCACTTGTCAGTCATTGGAACATTACTCAAAGAACTAATAAGAAATGTAATGCCTGGTGCTTCTGGAAGTCCTTAAATTTCACTGCTTGTTAGTAAAGCTATTACGTAGGCAAAACTACAAATTAGAAACTGAGGAAGCAAAAACTGAGTATATCAGACAAAAGCAAAATAATATGACTTCTCAATTTAGGTGCTTTTTGAAGACAATGAAGCCCTTTCAGTTAGGCCTCACATACTCATTCTTACTTTAACAAGCATCACCTATTAATTCTAGAAGAGCATTTTTCTAATAGGATCATAGGAAGTTACTAGGCTGTTGGCCTTGAGGCCATTACAAGCCTAATCAAGAATTTAGCCCATGTTCCAACAAGTCAGCATCCGATGCCCCTAAAAGAATATAGGAGGAATACAAGTGTTATGCAGACACCCTGTTCCTGTACTTGTTTTCCTACATACTGATGCACGGAGATCTATGCCTAGCCTAGAAATATTCTCTGATTCCACACTGAGATTTGTTCATAGTCAATTATGAGGCTATCTGCCCTTACAGGCCATTTTAAGCCTAGATGATTTCCCTTTCAGAAGTGAGAATCAAACCCTGTACTTTGTGTCTGTAAGTTAAACACCTTAACCATTATGCTAGGCCCCAACCACTAAAAATTAACTAATCTCCATAAACAAATGTTCTCCTTCTCTTTTATCTTTTTAGGTTGAGTACACATTGTCTATGTAGTACTGAAACGCAAGATGTGTACAATTTATAACTGAATACATCTGCTTGTAGTGCATATTTTGTCTTTTATTAAGATGTGCAAATGTTTCTGCTCAATGTGTATATTGCTCTTTATTTAACTACTATATTTGTAATATCTGAATTTTGAAGCTGATGTCAGTGTAAAGAGACTGTAACTAACTGGTGTCAAACTCCTGGCCCACAGGCAGATGAGTCTTAACACCTTTAATCCATCCCATGAAGCTTTGCCCAAATATAGCCCACTTCTGTTAACAACAAAAGTAGGACCCACATTGACAGATATTTGTTGTTTGTGGCTTGGATTGCTTGTAAGAGTCCCTATTTCTTCTTGGCTTTACTATGGAGCCAGTGAGATAAACAGTAACAGATTTCCTGGAGTGCAAAACTGAGCAATGGCAGAAGCACTTGGATTCCAGGTGCACCTGATACTGGTCTGTTTGAACTCTGGGAAGTAGCAGTATGACATTCACTGCCCAGCAGAGGTACCTTGTTCTGCTGTGCATTTCATATAATAACTGAACTCAGTGTACAAGGTGCAAATCATTATGTGTGTGTGTGTGTGTGTGTGTGTGTGTGTGTGTGTGTGTCTATGCACCAATGTAACTGCTGTATTTGTGTACTGTGTTACTGATGTGAATATGAGAATGTCACTAGTGTGTGTGTGGTGGTGGGGGTTGTGGGTGTTTAGCCAAGTGTCTTGACTTTTTTCAGACTGCCTGGTTGCATTTTTTGTTGCCAATGACATGTCTTTTTTTTGGTCATCAGTCCAGCCCCTGGCTTGATAAACTCATTCCCATCAACCTTTTGAGCCATTTAAGTTTGTGAAACCACTGCTGTAATTGCATGAAATATGGGTTGTAGCTAAAATGGTTCTTTGGACCAGTCCACTAACTTGGTTAGTTAATTAAATAACTAATTAATGAATGAATGAATTAATCAATCAATAAGTTAAGTTGCATCATTTTCGTAAGATAAATAGCTATCTCAATTCATAATTATCTTAGAGAGGTTGCTGTCCATTTTGAATCATATATTTCATAGAACATTGTTAGTAGTCATAAAGCCAATCAACAAGGTCTCAGATTTACGTATATTTAAGGTTTTTCTAGCTTCTCAAAGTTGTGTAAATGTAAACAAAATCAAAATAGAGATTCCTGCAGATGGGTAAGTAAGAGAGTTAAGCAATATGAGAATACATTAACTTTGTTCTCCACCAAGTTGTCCGAGAAGCCAGCTATCCCAGGATCATTTTACAGTAATGTCATAGTTGTTTTCACAGCAGTAAGAGGGGGCAGCCTTGATGGTTTCTGTTTCTTGCCTTTACAGTTAGATATATGATGCCCTGGTTTATTACCGTTGATGAGTCCTGTTAAAGCTTCTCCAATATCTTGATGAACCTTAAGAAAACATTACTATGCAGCTAAGGTTTAAAGTAGGCATCTCTAATTAAGTTTATACAATGCCTTCTTTGTGTGGATATTTCTGAAACCTGCCAAATCAGCTAACATAAGAGGTAATCTAATATTAGCAAATGTGAAGTGATGCACTGGTCTATTTGAATAAGTTTGGGTCCGTAAGATGGACAACTGTTGCTCACAAAATGTTTTACAATTCATGTTTAAGAGTGATATTGGCTGTAGGATATTAGTAAAACTGGAGGATTCTTAGTTTTAAACACTACAGTCATAGCTGCATGTCTCTGAGAAGGGGGATTATGATGGTTCTGTCAAGCTGAAGAACAAGACTGATCCATACTGATAAAGAACTTCCAAAGGAAGCTTGTCATAGCCAGTGGGCCTTGACCTTTTCATGGACTTAATAATTATTTGTACCTCTATAGCAGACACTGAGGAAGACAATTTGTTCATAAGTGCCCTTGTGAGACATTTTAATTCTAACCAGTTTCTGTTTTAGTACTTGGATTAACCTATCAGATTTGGTGTTAGACTGTCCTTACCCATCTCATGATTGATAATTATATACACCCCTACTAAGAATAACTGGGATCATACTATAGATAATTTGAGGGGATCCATGCATAGTAGAAAGCATTTAGGAGTTGCCTTTGCCCATAATGGACAGGGATAAGCTGTGTTTTATATGCAAGATGTACCTGCCATTCCAAACAAATGAGGTTTAGATCCATAGACAGAGTATTTATGGTGCCATTTGACTTGCTGATGTTCAGTAAATTCATCAGTGCTGAGTCAGAGAATGCCTTGTATGCCAAACACAGGTCACCTCTTAGTAGTCTGTAGATACTGAGTATATTGACTGGGCTTTGAGTCAGACTATATAAGACATATTGTTTAGGCCTTGTATCCTTTTGGTAAGGTATCTTTGTGGGTGTTCCAATTGTTGCTTGTGTCTGGACAGATACATGCCAAAGGGGGCATATATTCAATGACTGACCTAATGAGGGCTGAGTAAATGTGGCAATGATATCCCTAGATTTAGGCACAATCCTTTTGTTTATAAGCTGTGCAATATAGAAGGACTTTTTTATGACAATAGACACGTTATTTGAAAGTTGCATCACTGTCCACATAAGTTCCCAAATCCTGAACAACAGTGTCAAATCTTAGGGGCATATTGCCAACATGGTATTTCCCTGAGGTAAACAACTTTCCAAACAATACAATAATGTATTTTTTGGCATTTAGTTTCAGTCCATGATTTTGGCACCAGGTATTTATTTGGGGCAAACCTTCCTGCAAAATGGCTAAATTATTTGGGGATTCAATGACTGTTCCTAGCTTGCAGTCATCTACAAAATTAGTCAGCCAGTGTCCTTTGGTATTGGAGGTCGCAGCACAGAACCATGGGGGACTCCACTGGTGACTGGTCTCTTTGTGGAGGTAACTTCCCCTATTTTGATTACCCAAGTCCTATCTGTGAGCCTGCTTGTAGTCTATCAGGTGACTTAGGGGTTTAGTCTCAGTTTATTTAACTTTTCTACTATGCCTGAGTAGGGGATTGTGTCAAAACTGTGGTCAGGTCAAAGTATGTGGTGCATACCATTTTGCCCTTATCCATCCATTTCTTTGGCGACCTTTTCATACATGTCTACCAGGTTGCGTAAGTATAACCTGCCCTTGATGAATCTAAACTGAGATGGGTCCAATGTTTGGAATTTTCCTATTTCCTTATTGATTAGGTCCATGATGCTTCTTTCCATGGCTTTGCATATGAGGCTGGTCAGACTTATGGGTGTCTGGGTCTGGGAAAGGCCCTCCTTTATGCAAGGGAATCACTCTAGCTATTCTCTGTTTGCTTGGTACAAAACCTGTATGGAAGCTGAGTTTGAACATTGTTGTTAGGGGTGTGGCTAAATCATGCTTCATGATATTTTAAGAAGTACCCGGGGATATTGTCATACCTCAGTAATGTAGTATTTTTAGCTTTTGATAGCACTTTTAGTACTTGATCTTGTGTGATAGTTGTAGTGTTCTTGGTTTTGTGTTATGGTCTTATGTTCCTTTCCTCTTCTATCAGACTACTTGAAAGATAATTTGAGAAAGTACATAATTTGGATGACCAATAGCTGCTTGATAATTCTTGGAGATACTTCTGAAATTGATGTAAGCAGCTTTTCCATTATCTAGCCTCTTTATGGAAGATGGTATAAGGAAAAGTGAATTAATATGGAGTCTAAAGGCTAAGTTTTTAGCTACCTGGGGGTGAGTGGGAACAGCTGCCTGCTGATAACTTAATTTTTATTATTGTATGTCACCCTTACAGACTAAGATGTTTTGAACACAGTTTTGAGGTTGTCAACACTGTCCTGTAACAGCATTAGATTTGTATTGCATTTGTAATGTCACATAGTTAAGATTGTGTCGAAGCTGGTCCAAATCTTATTGTCATATGAAGGTAATGGACAATTTCCTTCATTATCCATGAAAATATTCCTGCAGGAAGGAGGACTGAATGAAAGACTAATATCTCTAATCTCATTCCATAGACTACATATTAACTTCTCCAACAAAAGTTGTTTAAAAGAAATGGCATTCAATCTCCAAAAGGATAGTGTTGTTCCCTCAGCATCCTGTAATGGAGTATAAGGAGCAGTCAGACAGCAATGAGTAAAGTAGCCCCACATTTAACACTAGGTCACTGATCATGGGTAACCAGTAAGTGGCATCAATCCCAAAGTGAGTTTTTGCAGTGAGAGTACTGCATAAAGAACACTTACAAGTTGGTCTTGAAATGAAGACTGCCATCTAGCAGACCTGTCTTACCTATGTTTGCATTAGTAAATTTAATCAGAGCAGAAAAGCTTGGTTTTATCTTGGTGCTAAAGTCAGAGTGAGAGATTAAACAGATAAACAGTTGTAGTCCTTTTTCCACATAAAGTCACTGTTTACTCAATCAGGAAACATGCAGAGTATGAAAAGCCCACTGGTAGATAAACTGAACCCACTGTCAAAAAAAGGCCTTGTGGGATAATCCTTGGAAGTAGACAGCATACATATTCCATCTGACCTAGGTTTTTATTATCCTAATATCCATACATCTGGAAAGAGGAGGGGGAGAAGGATCTATTTTGTGGCCAGCAAACACTAATTCCAATATTCTTTCTATTCGTACATGATGGAGAAATGCCAACTTAATATTCACATTTTCTTAATTTTGTCATGCTCGTGTTTTCTAAACATGCATTTCCTGCAACAACAGGACATGAAGTGTTTCCCTTTTCTAAGATGGAAAGTATGTTACTTCACAAAGCATGTTTACTTAACCCATTTAGATTTATAGAAACTTTAGACATATTTTAAAGCAATAATCACAAAAAAAAAGGAATAAAGGGCAAAACACAAAGATTAGCAACAGCTACACCAGTGTTACCTTAAGTTAGCATCTTTCTTGGGCTCAAGGAATCAGTAAATAGGACAGTGAACAAATGTACCAGACTACCTAGAACCTATAGAAGATAGAGGACTGGTGTTGCAAACAGTTATTAAGCCTGTCACAAAGTCCAAATTTTTTATCTTATGGCAGTTCTCAAGAATTACATAATAGAAATGCATAACTTAACTATATACTAGTCCATCTGTATACATTAGGGTTGAGTTCTGTAGAATGGGGGCATCAAAGCATCCAAAAATGGCTTGGAGATGGGATTGCCATGCTTCTGAGACACTAAAGCTTAGACAAAGTGCTAGTGATGGCAAAATAAAGTCCAAAAACTGTACACCTCTAGTCAAGCTTCCACACATTTTGGTGTAAGCTTTCCATAAGGATATGGTGAAAATATGGGCATGAAGTGGGTATCCCTGAGTGATGACATCTCATAGTAATTTAATGACAACATAAAAATAAGGGGAAAAAAAGACATAGTTTCATTCTCAAAAGACCAGCATAACATTTAAGCCTAACATAGCTGTCAGTCCTATGAGCCACATATCACATGATGTTGATGCAAAGTTTCTAAATCCCATAAAGCTTCAGCTTTTTGCAACAGTTATTAAAAAGACCAAGGATTATAGAGACCCAAATATCTGAACTCATTGTTGTGAATATATGTTTAACAAATTGTCTAAGGGTCAATTAGAATCACCAGGTATGAAAGAAATGTTGGTGACCATTTATACTTAGATGTATACATTTGTATACAGACCCATAATCTGACATTATTGTGTACCTGGATGACTGTATATATATATATATATATATATATATATATATATATATATATATATATATATATATATATATATATATATATATATATATATATATATATATATATATATATATATATATATATATATATATATATATATATATATACACACACACACACACACACATATATATATATATATATATATATATATATATATATATATATATAGATATAAATCCTGGACTGTGCATAAGCAGCTGGACTAGACAGGTCATATTATGTCAGCTTAGTCTTAGTAGGAATTACTGAAAATAGTTAAAAAGCATAAATAAATAAATTGGCCCATCAGACAAAAACTTGATGAAGCAACATTTTTAAATAAGCAGTAAGAATTTTCATATATTAATCAGGAAACAAAAACTGGTAGCACCTTATAGGTTCATAGATTAGTACTAAGCTAACTGCCCTTGCGAGCCATTTTAAGCCTAGCCAATTATCCCTTGTGAGACTCAAACCTCACACCTTGTGTTTGTAAGGCAAACACCTTAACCATTAGGCCACCCTCCCAACCCTTATACTTGAAACTTCAACATAAAAGTACTTGAAGGATTAATACCCAAGACCATCAGAACAGCAACATATATTGAAAATCAGCTAAAACATCATAGGTTCATAGGTAAGAATTAAGCAATCAGTCAGGAGAACATTACAAGCCTAGCCAGTGAACCATATTCAAATGTTCCCTTCCACCTCAGTGATGGAAAACAAACTAGCTCTTTGGAGAATTTCAGGCTGTCTATCCAGTTATCTACTTTGAAGGTGGCAACAGTGCTCCTCTACTTGACATGTATAGTGGAGGTTTATTCTAGAGGTGGATGATATGTTGAGATATGACTCTGCCATGCTAATGTATCTTATTAACGTATCAATGAAAGCTTTATTTCTCCATTTGGGTATCTGAGATACCAGTTGTTCTGAAAAGGAATAGTAAGTCAAGGAGGCATGGGTCTTTCTTGGCTCCAAAGGCTAGAGACAGATCACCATGAAGGAGTCTATAAGTGGCCAAGTACATAGAGAGGGCTGCCAGTCTTTCCAGATAACTGAGAGTCTTGAAGTCCTTGATCTTTTTTGTTAGAAATCTATGATGTCTCTCAGGCTGAGTGATAGATATGTTTAGATAAATTGACTGCGGTGGTGGTACTGCGGTAGCGCTGTCGCCTCACAGTAAGACATTGTCCCGTTCGATTCTCAGCTAGAGTGTCTTCTGTCCTGAAACATGTGTGAATGGGCGTACCTTCGTTGAAGGTTGTGCATCAGGGCTGGCAACTCGGCACATAAAAATCTACTGCCACTCATTAGCGGACCGGAGTTCCGCTGTGGCGACCTCTAACCGGGAAAAGCCGAAAGACATAACAACAACATGCCTAAAGGGGCATTATATTCAGTAACAGAACTGATGGGAGCTGCATAAAGGATAATATAGTGAGAAACTAACTTGTATATATTTTATCTTACTTGTAGACGTGCTAAAAATAGTATGATACATAAGGAGTTGTGAGTGTTGCTGTTAGGTAAATGTTTTTTGTTTAAAAGTTAATGAGAAACAGGTTTTAAGGTATATATACTGTATACATTTAAATGCTTCCAGCACATTTCCACAGACACAGCTGCACTGATTTTATACATTTTAATGTAGTACATAAAAATGTTTTTGCAAATTCAAGGTGAAGTAATGTAAAGCCTAACAAACTGATATTGCAAGATCCCAAAGCATGTATAAATCTTGACAAGCGACTATACAAAAGATTATGGGTTAAAAAGTGATGAGCTAGGTTTCATGATACTTTCACATTAAGAAAGTTGAGACTTTCACATAAAGAAAGTGTGGCCTTCAACTTATTTGCTAATTATAAATTATGTTTGCATTCCTCTGTCTTGTTCAAGATAAGTTATAATATAAAAGTGCAGGATTATTTTGTAAACAGAGGTACAGTATAAATAATGCCTCCCCTGCATACTTCTGCTGTAGTAAATTTTCCTCTATAAAGTCTAAAAAATAATCTCAGTCTAATTTATTAAGTAAGGTATGTTAAATTAATGTATTCCTGAACCTAACTGACATGGCTTTGGAAACTACATGAGACAGATAGAAGGCTTTCTAACTATTATAGAAACATAATGGTCAAATGGGAAGGAATTATCAAGAATGCTTAGATCCCTTACAGCTGTATAAATGCTGGAGGAGTGTTTCATTTATATTGTATAATGTGATGCTTTTTTACCAAATTTATTACATTTTCTCACTTTTAATTTAGGACTGTTATAGTTGTACCAAGTACAACATAATCTAATCTATGTTACAGCAATTGTGTGTCAGTGGAAGACTGAATTACAACACCCAATTTACAGTAATCTGTAAATTTAGATAATCATAGGCCAGGAGTGTTGGCTTAAATTTCTGAGAAATAGATGTCAAATAGGAGAGTGCTCAACAGTGAGCCCTGTGGTACAGTGCCAGCTGTGACTGCAACCACTGGGCTTTTTTTAGACAACCCAATCTGTAATAAGTAGTACCAAAAATGTAGTATCATGCCTTTTGATAGACAATCCCTCCCTCATCATACTATGCAGACAACACAGCACTACAAAACAACTATGTAGTGAGGGACCTATGAACTTGGAATTATACCTCTGTCTTTTTGATCATAATATAACAACAGTTGTCTGGAAATCCTTTTATTTAGCACAGATGATTGCCAAAGAAATGTCATCAAGGGCTAAGTAAGTAATCACTCCCTTATACTCAGCATTGAGCAGATCAATTATCCAGTACAGCTCATTATTTGGGATGTATCTTATTAAACATATCAAATAATTAGAAAAACTCCAAATTTACCAACCCAAAATGTTCAAAGGTCTAAAGTCCTTGCGATGCCAAGAGAGTCTGGAAGCTCTGCTTGTTCAGTGTCTTCTAGATGTCTGAAGGGGAGATCCCTGTCTCACTTACCAGACCATTAGAGAGCAAGTTGTCCTGGACCTCTTGTATCTTTGCAATTCCAGTATCTCGCCAGTACTAGAACCATGGACCTAAACCTTCACCAACAGATAAATAAAACACAGTCAGAGGGACTATATAAAACAGCATCCACCAAACCTCTGGAATAAAATCCCCCTGGATGTTAAGTCCTGTGACTATATTCCTTTAAACGCTACCTAAATGAGTGAATGGGTAGCCTCACATTTACTGCAAGATTGATTGGTATGGCCATTCTGGAGAAAGGAGGTGGCATGAAAGGCACTACTGGCAAGGGATAAATGGCCATAACACTTAGTTGCCTTAGAATAGTTATGAAATCTATGAACCCATGTAGGGTCATAGATAGTTACTAAGCATACTGTCCAAGAGACCATTGAGATGCCTGGCTGCATTTCCTAATTGTTGTGTAGCAATGTCTGGCTAAGTGACAGAGTCACAGAGTCGACAAATGGAAGCTGGACTAGAGAAAGCAGATCTTTAACAGTTCCTAGCCTAAATCCTCTTTGCTAACTGCCAGATGTAGCTATCCAATGCACAGCATATGGATTTATACTGGAATCTAAGTGGCTGTAATCTCCATTACCTCCATGCTTAGTAAAGTTAAAAAAAGGCATTTTTTCATTGTCTAAGAGCATATTTAGATAAGTAATTAGCAGCATCAGTCACTTTAAATATTTATGTAGTTTTTTCATGTCCAAAACATCTACTGGGATGTCATGGAGACAGAGCTGGGATTTGTGAGCCAGCAGGGAACCCACCGAGAGAACAAATAATGGCTGTAAAATACAAAGGAGGTAATATGCAAGATTTGCACGTGACATGGAATGACCCTGTTAACATGATTTTGGATGAGATTCTCAGTACGGGGCAGTCACTATAACAAAATATGAAGAGTAATAATATAATGTTTACCGAAACAGAAACAATGTTTAATAATCACTTGGACACTCTCCAGTCTTTGATAGAAGACAATGCGAAGCTTAAAGCCTGGGTAGAGGTGTCAGAGGCTACCTTGGATTACATGGATCAACAACTGATAGAACTGGAAGACCAAACTAGGACTTAGAATTTAAAATCTGTAGAATATTGGCGATATCTGAGAGCAGAGACTGTCAGTAGTTTGCTCATGGTCTAATGATCAGACTTGTAATCAGATCAGATTTTGTTGGCATGGGCTTATACAGTGCCATGGCAGTCTTAGCAGGGTGGTACAAAAGCTCCAACACATTATAACACAATTCCAGATATATAGGTTCATAGGTTCATAGGTAGGTACTAGGCTATTGGCCCTAGGGTCTATATAAGACTAGCCAAACAGTACCCTGGCTTTTGCCACCCAAGAAAATTATTTTCCTGTGCCCCTGTCAAGCAGAGCCACAGAAGTGATCCCCGAGGTGAATTTCCTATCTCCCATCCAATCATCAAGATTTTTCTTGAACAGTGCTAATGAGGAGCTTTGTTTGATATAGATAGTTTGTTCCGGAGTATGGGAAGTCTCTGAGACAGGAATCTATCCCTCCAGCATGTTCTGTTTATTGTGGTGACAAGGTTTAGGTCCCTAGAGTGTGTAGCTCGGACGGATTAGGATTTCTTTACGTGGAACATGTCCAACAGCTCTGGGTTTGACATAGCTTTGTATGTTAGGCAGAGATCGCCTCTGAGTAGGCGATATGCGACAGAGTAAAGCTGGAGTTTTTTGAGACGGTCTGTGTAGGGCATCTGTTTGAGGCTGGTAATCCTTTTTGTGAGGTATTTCTGTGGCCTTTCCAGTTGTTGTAGATGTCTTATGAGGTACATACCAAAAGGGGCGTTGTACTCTATAATGGGTCTAATGAGTGATGAGTAGAGGGGAACAATGACCTCTTTTTTCCTGGATGAGAAACCTTTTGTGATGAGCTGTGCCATGTAGAAGGATTTCCTGACTACTGTGGCGATGTGATTATCAAAGGAGAGACTACTGTCCACCAGTGTCCCAATGTCTGTTATCACACTTTCAGTGTTAAGTAGACTACCACTCATGCGGTAGTTCATGGGTACAGAGTTTTTACCAAAAGGGATGACAATGCACTTTTTGGCATTCAGCTTGAGGCCATGGCTTTGACACCAGGCATCTGTCTCAGTTTGGCCCTTTTGTAGGATGTCCACAACGTTAGGAGATTTGATTATGGCTCCTAGTTTGCAGTCATCTGCGAACTTTGTTAGCCAAATACCTTCTGTGTTAGCCTGTATTTCAGAGAAGTAGATACCAAACAGGAGAGCACCTAGGACTGAACCCTGTGGTAACTCCACTTGTCACTGGTCTGAAGTTGGATTTAGAGTCTGCTACTTTAACAGTGTGTGTTCGGTCAGTGAGCCAGTTGGCAGCCCATCTTGTGACATAGGGATTTATACCTAGTTTAGTGAGTTTGTCTATAATTCCAGAGTGGGGGATGGTGTTGAAAGCCTTGGCAAGATCTAGATAGGCTGTGTGTACCACCTTACCCTCATCTACAGCTTTGGTGACCACTTCAAAGAAGTCTATCAGGTTTAGGAGACACGATCTGCCTTTTAAAAAAACAAACTTTCATCTATTCTGTGGAAGCCAATCAAGAATCTTAGGTATGGATACAATGCAGGCATATGTCGATCAGGTCTGCTCTGTTAAAACCACAAAAAGGAAAGCATTCTTTCTAATGATGATTATGCAATGCAGGCAAAGAGTATGCAGTTCAAATTAGTCTATCTAGTGGTGCTTTGGCTGAAGTGCGATGGCTTGCTTTACTAATTTCATGACCATGTGGAGGTACCGAAGCAATTGCAAAACAGGAATCTTTGCTAGAACTTAGTGGTTGCGCCTGCCTTGAAAAAAGACCAAGATGTTTATCGGGAACATCAAGTCTCTGGGGTTACAATCACATCAGCAAAGCAATCCTTCCCATTGTTTAAGAGATAAGTAGATTTGTGGGAGAGGACTCTTTGTGCTGCCACTCAGAAAAATAAAAGGTTTCTTTATGAATGCAGCATAACATCAGGTACTTTGTAATGATTTTTGGTATATTTACATTAAATCAATTGTTGAAGAAAGTCTTGATATATTTTAATGTGGCCAGGACATATGGTAATGCTTTGCCGTCTACAGGTTATTGGCCACTTTTGAGGCTGAACATGGGAGATCCAAATCCCTAAGTGTACTGTAAGCAGTTGTGGGTTGACTGTTCTGGACATTTTAATTTGGACTGATAAGACTGTATCTTTATGACATGAATGTGACAAGACAATTTGTGCATTACATCCTTTTTTATTTTTTTATTAGACAACAGTACTTTGTGGTTTCATATGAAAAACATTTCCATTTACTTCCTGTGACTGGACAATGAGCCTGGTTGGACAGAACAGAATCACTTTGCTTGTAGTTTCACGACTGCAGTGTCTAGGCTTATGACTAAAAATGTTAATTTTGATTTAGTTTTTAAAATGTCGGTCAGGGTATTTTAAGGTTTATGTTCTGTTATGCTCATTGTTTTAATTGCTATCCTAGAAGAATGGATGTTTATTATTATAAACTCATACTCATACATGTAAATTAAGCAAATACTGTCCCTTGTAACTATACGGAGCTCCTGATTTACCATATATGTTAGAAATCAAGTGAATGTGAATATGCCTGCTTGTTAGAAATTAAAGTGAATGTGAATATGCCTGCTTGTTAGAAATTAAGTGAATGTGAATATGCCTGCTTGCTTGGTGTTTAGTTATGTCTGCTGATAAGGTTCTCACTCCTACTACATTTTGTTTCTAGGCAGACCCCCTCAAACTCTCCCAGTAAGAGTCTCCTGCCCTGAAAACAGTACCCCTGTACACAAGTCTCTGAAGTCCGACCAGCAAATTAATAAGGTTAATACCTTATACTGTACTATAAAAAATCCTATGAAGTGTATAATGCTGACCTGGGTCTAAAGGCACCTTTTAGGCTATCCCCCACAGTTAATTGGCTCCCTCCATGCTGTATAAATTAACCAGTTTACCCTAGTATCTTATTACCTAAATCTATATTGGGAATCTATATAGGCTTGATCATTCTAAACGTAAGGGTGGTGGAATGGCAATTCTATTTAAGAACCATCTTAGCATCTCCACCCTCCCATCCTGTCCAACCCAGGATGGTAGAGCTGAAGCCATCATCACTAAACTCCAATTAAATGCACAAAAAGCCCTTTACATCATCTGCATGTAAATACCACCAGGCAACAATATACCTATCTTAGAAGACTTTCTCAGTTGGGTTTCCACTAATTACCCCCAAGAAACTATCATTCTGGGTGACTTTAATATAGACTGGAATACTATTAATAGTGATAATCCCTCCTATCACATAAACCTACATGGTTTTACTCAATCCATTACCACTACAACAAGGCTTAATAAACCAAGTAAGAAACAGAGTATCTTAGACTGGATACTCATAAACAAAGTCAATATCACATACAAAGTAGGAACTATGCCTGATGACCTCAGTGACCACTGCCTAACCTATATCTCTAGAGAAAAGACTGACTATCAAAACCTCCCCAACATTAGAATAATACACTCGACCAAACACTTTAAAACTGACTTATTTCAAAATGATCTCAAAACATGCAACTGGAACCTCTTGAAATCACTTCCTCTTAATGAAGCAGTATCATTCTTTAACTCAACCTTCCTTTCCATTTTGGATAAACATGCCCCTGAACGCTCTATTAGAATGAAGTCTAATATAGCCCCATGGCTCTCAAAGGAAACAAAGAAATTAATTCATACTAAAAATAAAGTTTGGGCCAAATGCAGATGCCATAGAATCAGCTCTGATTTTCTTCATTTTTGCCAACTTAGAAATCTTACAAAAAAAGCTATAATCTCTGACAAAAAAAACTTCTACTGTGAACTTCAAGAAACCCATTTCAATAAACCCAAACAATTCTGGTCTTCAATCAACAAACTCCTATCACCTGGAACAGCAAAAACTCCCTCCCCTCTAAATGCAGACCCAGATACCCCTAACCATACTGCAAACACTTTTAACTCCTTTTTTATTGAAACCATTCAAACTCTTGCTAGACAACTGAACACCAATAACTTTTACCCTCCAAATAATCTAGTTGACTCCTCCCACAACTTCTCTCTTCATCCCATCTCTACCTCTTTCATCTACAAGCTTATTCTCAAACTGAAACCTTGTACCCCCTCTGCTGACAAGCTCCCTTCTCTTTTTCTTCAAAAGGCTGCTAAAGAGATTGCTTACCCAATAGGTATACTCATAAATAGGACTATCCAAGAGGGAACCATACCTGATATATGGAAAGTCTCTCACATTATCCCACTACACAAAGGCGGTAACTCTATTGACTACTCTAACTTTAGACCTATTGCTCTTCTCTCACCTTTAGCTAAGATTATGGAGAAATGTATTCATCAGCAACTTGTACAGTATCTCTCTTTACACAACATTATAGCTAACTGTCAACATGGCTTTAGACCCCACCACAGCACCTCCACTGCCCTCCTTTCCTTTGTTGATACCGTCAACAACTATCGTAACTCCAATCTTTTCTCCTCTGCTCTTTTTATTGACCTCTCTAAAGCTTTCGACATGGTGAACCACTCTTCTCTTATTAACATCCTTGTATCCCTCTCATTTGATAACCTTGCTATTAAATGGTTTACTTCTTATCTAAGCAACAGACAACAAGCTGTTCTTTGGGACAATCATATCTCTTCCTTATTGCCTGTTTTTATTGGAGTCCCACAGGGCTCCATTCTTGGGCCACTACTCTTCTCCCTTTACATAAACGATCTTAACACTGTAATCCCTCAAGCTACCTGCATCCAGTACGCTGACGACTCCACTATTATTTGTTCAGCATCTACCTCTTCAGAGCTACTCTCACTAACTCAAACTACCTTCAACACAGTAGAAACTTGGTTTACAAGACAGTACCTCCTTCTCAATGCTAAAAAAACTAAACTTCTCCTCTTCACTCCAACCACTCGAGCCTCCCCATTAAACTTCAACATCTTGTCAAACGACGCCACTGTCATCTCTCCTGACTCTACAACTAAACTGCTAGGAATAACCATTGATAATCTCACTTTTGATCAACACATCAATAACACCATCAAAGCAGTTAACAAAAAAATAGGATCTTTATACCGTATTAAACCATTTCTTACTCCATCTACCAGAGCTACTATCGCCCACTCCCATCTGATATCTACTCTCTTTTACACCTCACCTATCTTCACGAACCTTAAGAAGGCTAACCTAAACAAACTAGCAACTTGCTACAATAGCATTGCCCGCTTTGCCACCAGTAACCCTTTCAGAACCCATCACTGTCATAACCTGAAACTCCTAGGCTGGCTAGAGCTACAAAACTGTCTTATGATCTCACAACTTACTATTGCCCACAAGATACTTTACCAACCTGATAACACCCCTATACTTTCTCAACTTTTAATCCCCTATAACAATCTTACCTCCCTTCGATCCTCCTCTAAACTCATGACCAAATCTGTAAAGTCCCATAACTTAGCTGACTACTCTCTCATCACTACTGTGTAGTAGGACATGGAATCTGCTACCCACAGATATTACTCTAATCGCCTCCTTACCACTCTTCAAACAAAAAATCAAACTGTACTTCCAAAATCACTGGCTTTGTTCATATAGGACTCCAGACTAACCTTCTTCATTCCCCGTTACTCTACTTTAACTTTACACAGTGCTTATTAGCTAGGCAAATACCTACTTTGTCTCTTGCCCTATTTCCCTCCTTTTATGCTCTGACTCACTCCTCTTTTTCTCTCCCCTGCCCGCTTTTCCATCTTCTTACTTCTTCTCCCTACTAGTCTATTGTTTCTCACTCTTCTCCTATCTTGTATTACTCCTATAATCCCTTCTAATATCTTCTCATACTATTTTTTTCTCTCCGACTAATTATTTAAACTAATTTGCATATCTTTAGCCTTTTAATTGTAATGCTTCTACTGACCTTATATATTTTTTTGTGGCTTATGTATATGTTATTCTTATTACTGAATGTATATTCTTATTGTACTTAATTTTTTTATTAATATGTCTCTTTGTTTTGTTTTTTTGTGTGGAGCTTTTCTCCCCGGGCCTCTACTGAAAATGGACATATATCCAGCTAGACTAGCCCGGTTAACAAATGTAAAATAAAATAAATAAAATAAATAAAATCTAAAATAATTACCCTGAATACTGTGCTTTTAATCTGCTTCCTCTCACATTAGCCTTGAAAATTATACCCTGCAGCTCAAATATATCATGCAAGTGTATAAAATATGGCTAAAACTTACAGCCAGAAGTTAGTTTAACATAGTTCAACATATATCCCTATATCCATACATACCAAAGCCTTGGGAAATACTTGGAGTCGGTGTTGGTCCCACTCCACTTGCCCTCGCTGCACTAGGGCTCACGCCGCTCCCCTCCCTGCCCCCCAATTCATAACTGCCCTCACTATTGCTAAATTTAAACTAAACTGACCACTCCCCTCAAGCTAAGTACCAATCAGAGCCTCATACGTATCTGAACAGCCCTCCCCCTTGAACCATTTCCTTCGATCCCATACTTCCACACCCTGTAAGCACAATCAACAATCAAAATTGGCCCACCCCCCTAACAAAATGCAGACAAGTAAAAAAAATACTAATGACCCTACTGCCTATATTATCTCTGTTTTACCATCTTACTGCTTATGAACAAGAACTTGACCATAGTATTCACTACCCAAATGGTCAAACAGCCACCCACAACTTCACACATAAGACCAATCACTTTTCCATCCCTAGCACACCAAATCTACCATCATCAACAAAATATCACCCCTGTAGAGCCACAAAACTTAATCCTAAAGACAAAGACTATATAAAACTAATAAACAAACTCCTAAAGCTAAGAGTATCCTGTCACTATAACCTTATAATACATGGAGACATTCATCCCAGCCCCGGCCCATCCACCCTGGCCCACCCACACCCAATTACCCTCACTCCCCTACCACAACCCCCACAGTCAAGGAACCCCTTTCTACTTCTACTAGTTCCCTCCTAGCATTTCACCTGAATATTAGAAGTATTAACAATAAGATTCACAACCTACAAGCCCTCCTAGCAACCCACTTCCCAGACATTATGTGCCTTACGGAAACCTGGCTAAAACCTAATACTACCGACAATGAGATATTACCTCCTGGATACAATATTCACTGGTTAGACCTCACTACAAAGAAAGGAGGTGGGATAGCAGTCCTATACAAAAATACTCTAACTGTTAATAGAGAAGCCATTCAACCACCCCAATTCAATAATGCAGAACTCCTCATAACCAAACTACAGATCAATCATAACAAATGCTTGAACATCGTCTGTGCATATATTCTGCCAGGCAACAACTTAAATACTCTGGAGGATATCCTTCACTGGTTATCCACTATCTATCCCCAAGAAACAATAGATGTTCTTCGTCTCACATTGCTGCAGTCATAACCTGTGGGTAGTCCGCTGTCCTCGGTCGGCCCGAATACCAAAGTGTTAGGCTGGCGTCGGTCATGGTTGCTCAGATCTGACGTCAGTATGCAGCGGTACTAAAGCGCATGACCGACGCCATATCCCCAGTCTTTCTTGCCGCATGGTCCAAAGCAGAAGCAGCGTTTGCAAGTGCCGTTCGGTGTCCTGAAATTTTCGTATTCTGAGTTTCAGACCGAAGACCAAGTTGGGCTAAGTACCCCATTGGGGAATATTTTTGTCTTTTCTTGCCTCAGTTAAATCCGGATGTCAGAAAAAGTTGATAATTGTATTTCTTGTGGGAAACAGATACCTCATAGGGACTACCACTCTCTCTGTATTCCTTGCTTGGGGCCTGAGCACGACGTAGTCGGGTGCCGCTTTTGCGCTAGATTTAATAAGCGCACCATTAAACGTAGGTTAGATTGTGCTAGACTTGTTTTCGGTAAGCGGTGTAACTACAACATGCCGTCGGATCCTCCGACGCGCGCTACCGCTAAGAAGCGAAAAGATAAATCGTTAAAGTCTAAGCAGGATGAGTCGTCCGTTGCGGACGCCGGTTCTATGGAAACTACGGTTGAATCTGTGGATCCAGCCGAGGTTTCAGCTGAATCACAGGGGGAGCCTTTAATCTTACAGGAATTGGCCTCTCAGGAGTTAGGTCAGGCCGAGGGGGCCTCTCAAGTTTCTGTAGTTCCTTCTTTACAAAAGGTTGTTAGGCCTTCTACTTCTGTCACTAAAGCCCCTTCTAAAGCTAGACCTGGTCTTTCTGGCACAGGCGTCAGCCCTAGTTCTTCAGGCTCTGTTCCTAAAAAACATATGCTGAAAATGGCAGAGGATTTGATTACTTTAATCAGAGGTTCTATGCCCCCTCCAGATAAGAGGCCTAGGGTGGAGACAGAGGTGGAGGGATTGGAGCATTCCTCAGATTACTCTGAGTCTTCAGCTGAGGACATTCAGGATTTTCCTCCCTATTCTGATTCGGAGGCAGAGGATTCCAGTCCTTCTGCTTCTCCTCCAGAGGATTTTTCCTTTTCTGAAACCCTGCACTCCATGAGGGAGCATTTTAAGTGGGAAGGTCAGGATTTTTCTGATTCTCGTAAGAGGCTTAGGGAATTTTGTTTTACCACAACATAGGCCCTTGGCTATTCCCCCTGTTTTGGATGTTGTTCAGGATGTTTTTTCTGAAGCTTCCCTTAATCCTGATTCTTTACCCCCTGCCCCTGTCAAGCCAGACAGGTATTACAGAGTTCAGAGGCTCATAAATATTTGTATAAGAGTCCTAGAGCTGACCCGGAAACTATTAGTCAGGGACCTAAGGGTGTCAGGGCTTCTGTAGTTAAGAATCCAGTTCCTCTGGATAAAGATTCTAGAGCATTGGATAGGTGGGGTAAAAAAGTGTATACCTCCTCCATGCTGGCTATGAGGGCTTTAAATTGCCAGTTTCATATGCTGAAGTACCAGAATTTTCTGTTAAGTCAGTTGAAATCTAAGGTAGATGCTTTAGCTGAGGGTATAGAGTGTAAGGAATTTCAGGACTTAGTTCATGCCTCTGATCAGGTAGGTAAGCATTCCTTGCAGTGTGGCTTTGATGCTCTTCAGGCTTCTTCCAGGGTGGCTGCCACTGGTTCAGTTATTCGTAGGCACGCCTGGCTTAAAGATCAGAATTTGTCAGAGCATGTTAAAGCTCGAATTTTGGATGCTCTCCTTCAATCTGAAGTTCTTTTTGGTTTCCCTGTGGAGTCAGTTTTGAAGAAAATGGAAGACAAAGCTAAGTCCATGCAGACAGTTAAGGAATTTTTACAAGTGCAGCCCCCTAAGTTTAGCAGAAATTGGCCTGCAAAAGGATGGGCTTATCCTTCTTCTGATTTTCAGTCTAAGGGCAGATCTAGACGTGGTAGGGGCAGAGCTCATGCTCAAGGTTCTTTCAGACCTAGGACGTGGAGTTCTCCTGCACAATCTTCTGGTGAGGGCAGGGGTCAGCCTTTTCGTAAACAGACCCAATGACCTGTATCTCCAGCTGCCAGATTCCTCCTGTCTGGCAGCTCCTCTAGGAGGAAAGTTGGCACTTTTCAAGCAAAATTGGCTTTTGGTCACCCAGGACAAATGGGTGTTGGACATTATAAATCGAGGCTACAAGTTTTATTTCCACACCTTGCCTCCTTTCAAAGGCATGCCGGACGTACCTCCTCAGCAAAGGCTGGAGGCTCACAAGCAGATTTCTTTACTTTTACAAATGGGGGCTATCCAGGTGGTACCTCCGTCAGAGGTAGGCCTAGGATTTTATTCTCTCCTGTTTCTTGTGCCAAAGAAAGGAAACACTTGGAGGCCAATTCTGGATTTGTCCATTCTCAATACATACCTAGACATTCCAAAGTTCAAGATGTTAACTTTGCCGCAACTTCTGCCTCTGCTAGGCAAAGATCACTGGATTTTAACTCTGGATCTCAAAGAGGCTTATCTTCACATTCCTATCAGGCCCAGCTGCAGGAGGTTCCTGCGTTTTCGGGCTGGTGCTTTTCATTATCAGTTCTCTGCATTGCCCTTTGGCTTATCTACTGCGCCCAGGGTGTTCACAAAGGTCCTGGCTCCTGTGATAGCCTTCTTAAGACTAAGAGGAATACAAATTTATCCTTATCTGGACGATTGCCTGATTCTTGCTCAAGACAAAGTCAAGTTACTTCAGCATCTACAGTATGTAATGGCAGTTTTAAGGTGCCTAGGGTATTCTGTGAACGAAACAAAGTCCAGTCTAGTACCCTCTCAGGACATGTGCTTTCTGGGTGTGAGACTGAATACAGCCTCTCAGATGGCTTTTTGACCCCGGACAAACAAAGAAATCTTCCTTATACTTCCAGCAATTGTCCCTACTGTCCAGGCTGACTGCAAGGACAGTCCTTCAAGCCTTGGGGTTCATGGCATCTTGTATTCTGGTACTTCCCAATGCCAAACTACATATGAGGAAGCTACAATGGTATCTCAAAAGTGTATGGACTCAACACTGCCACGATTTGGACACTGTCATTCAGATAATACCTTGCATCCAAAGGAATTTTGTGGTGGGCTCAGGAATGTCACCTAAACAAGGGACTCTCTGTGACCCGACCAGAGGCGAGTCAGATCTTAACGACAGATGCCTCAGACATGGCTTGGGAGCACACTTCAATGGGAAATGGATTCAAGACACGTGGCCTCCCAGACTACAGCATTTGCATATCAACATGAAGGAGATGTTAGCAGTCCAATTTGCACTGATGGCTTTCAAGGATCTACTTCAACCGGGACAGGTGTTGATTCAAACAGACAACACAACAGTCATGTGGTACATCAACAAGCAGGGGGGAACCCATTCGTACCCTCTTTGCAGACAAGCTATGATTTTGTGGGAGACTGCTCTGAGTTTGCACATCACTCTTCAAGCAAGGTTTCTGCCAGGAGCACAGAACTCCTTAGCAGATGTTTTGAGCAGACAGATGGTGGATCACCACGAGTGGAAATTGGATCCTCATGTATTTCAACAGTTGACAGTGGCTTGGGGAACTCCAGACATAGATCTGTTCGCTTCTCCACTAAATTTCCAACTGCCAAAATTTTGCACAAAGATGTTTCACCCAAAAGCTTGGAAAGTGGATGCTCTATCTTTCAGTTGGAACAACCTTCACGTCTATGCTTTTCCTCCTCTGCCTCTCCTTCCCAAGGTGCTCTTGAAGGTCAGACAGGACAAGCCTTGCATGATTTTAATAGCTCCAGATTGGCCACGTCAGCACTGGTATCCTCTCCTGAGGAGTTTAGTACAGCAGCCTCCTTGGCCTTTGCCACCAATTCCACACCTTTTGTCCCAGGCAAGCAATCATTTCCTCAATGTCAAGATACAGTCCCTGCATCTGACAGCCTGGCATATTCTGTTTTAGGCCCTGGGGGGTCGCAGCTACCTCAACAAGTTTTGAATGTCATATTGGAAGCCAGACGACCTAGTACTAGGAAAGTTTATGCTGATAAATGGAGGAGATTTTTTCTTTGGAGCACAGCAAAGAGCTTTGATGTTTTGGTGCCTAATTTGAGTGTTACACTACAGTACCTTACAGAATTATTAGACAAGGGTTTGTCTTTCTCCTCCGTGAAAGTTCATGCTGCAGCCATTTCTGCTCACTATGATTGTGACCCACCATTATTTTCTCACCCTTTGTTTAAGCAATTTCTTAGAGGGGCAAAGAACATAAGACCCCCACGTAGAGCTCCTACTCATTCCTGGGATCTCAATTTTGTGTTGGAAAAGCTTACTTTACCTCCTTTTGAACCTGCAGCTACATCTGAGTTGAAGTTTTTGTCTTGGAAGACTGCTTTTTTGTTGGCCATTACTTCTGCTAGGAGGGTATCTGAATTACAGGCTCTAATGGCAGTTGAACCCTTCCTGATATTCCATAAGGATAGGGTATCCCTGCGTACTAACCCTACTTTTATGCCTAAAGTTGTTTCTAATGTGGCCTTAAACCAATCTATTCATTTGCCTACTTTTTATGCTGATCCCCAAAATAAAGGGGAAAAAATTTGCATTCTTTGGATATTCACAGGCAGTTACGCTATTATTTGAGCAGAACTAAAGGGTTCAGGCAGACTCAACAGTTATTCATTTCTTTTGCTTTGGGTTCACAAGGAAAAGCTGTTTCAAAGCAAACTATTTCTAAGTGGATTGGCCATTGTATTGCTTTTTGTTATTCTCATCATGGAAAGGATGTTCCGGCTGGGATCAGACCTCATTCCACTAGGGCTACTGCCACTTCTACTGCCTTTTTAAGGGGAGTAGCTACTAAGGATATTTTGGAGGCAGCTACTTGGAGTTCAGTGCAGACTTTTACTAAACATTACCATCTCCCTCTTTATTCTAGGTCTAGGGCTGGGTTTGCCACTGCAGTTTTACAGGGTATGTTAGCAGCTCCTAATGCTTTTTAATTTTGCCAACCTCCCTTACCTTTGCTTTGGGATTCTACCCACAGGTTATGACTGCAGCAATGTGAGATGAAGAACATAGTAAAGTTTTGTACCTATCATAAATGTAGATGTTCGAGGATCCACATTGCTGCAGTCCAATTTTCCCTCCCTCCTTCCCCGCTGTAGTTTGGGGTTGCTGTGTTGTTTTTGGGGTAATTATTTTTTCTACATTGGTGGTTGGGTATTTTCTATTTTTGGCTATGGCCTTTTCTTTTTAGGCCTTCTGACATCTGGGGCAAGAAAGACTGAGGATATGGCGTCGGTCATGCGCTTTAGTACCGCTGCGTACTGACATCAGATCTGAGCGACCATGACCGACGCCAGCCCAACACTTTGGTATTCGGGCCGACCGAGGACAGCGGACTACCCACAGGTTATGACTGCAGCAATGTGGATCCTCGAACATCTACATTTATGGTAGGTACAAAACTGTACTTTCTTGGTGACTTCAACACCGACTGATACCCCTGCTCCTTCGAACCCCCCCTCATCCCAATAAACTTATCTGGGTTTAAACAGACCATAACCTCTCCCACCAGGATAAACAAACCGTCCAACAGTGAAAGCATCCTAAACTGAATCCTAGTTAATAACCATCCCCAACAATACACAGCTGGCACTCTCCCTGATGACCTTAGTGACCATTTACTAACCTATATCGTAAAACGTAAGGCAGGAAATCTCCACCAGACCAAATATAAAACACTTAGAAATAGGAAAAACTTTGACGCTCCTATTTTCCTAAATGAACTAAAAGCAGTAGACTGGTCAAAACTAAAAAATCTACCACTTGAAGAGGCTATAGCTTACTTCAATACTAAATTCCTAAGCATCCTTGATTCCCATGCTCCACCACGTACAATAAAAATCTAGGTCAAATACAGCACCATGGCACACAAAGGATACCAAATCTAAAATCAAAACTAGAAACAAAGCCTGGGCCAGCTGGAGATCGACTAAAGACCTACTTGACCATTTAAAATATCGTCAACTCAGGAACGATACAAAAAAAAATCTATTTTACTAGACAAAAAAAGCTTTTACCAAAATCTCTTACAAAAACACCAAAACCACCTTCAGAAGTTCTGGGCAGGTCTAAATCAACTTCTACATCCAGCTCATTCTATCACCCCAACCCCAGCTAACCACACCCATAGCTCCCCTGAGACCATAGCCACCGCTTATAATAACTTTTTCACTGAAACAATACAATCCCTAGCAAGTCAACTAACCCCCACAAACCTAAACCACTCCCCTAACCAACCCACCAATCATCCCCAATGTAGCTTCCAACTGGTATCCACTAGTTTTATCAAAACACTTATAAAAAAACTAAAACCTATCACCCTCACTGCTGTCCTCCTCCCTGCAGAATGCCTACAAATAGCAGCAGATGCCATTGCATATCCCATATCTATCCTAGTCAACAGAACCTTATCCGAAAGCGCTATCCCCTCCCTCTGGAAAATATCCCATGTCATTCCACTCCACAAAGGTGGAAGTTCTACAGACATATCCAGCTATAGACACATTGCCATTCTTTCCCCTCTAGCCAAAATAATGGAGAAATGGTAGAAGTCATAAAACAATAAAACACTTCCAAGACAATACAGAAAGCTCCTTAGTTTTAGACATTGTGTCTCCTTACTGCACTGAAACTGAAAGACATCTTTTTTATGGCCTAGTCATAAAGTAATTTAATTTCAGCTATTTTTCTGAAGTTTTGCAAGTTAACCTCCTGTATTCCAGTTTCCCTGTTAAAATATATGCATTTAAACAGTTACAATAGTGTATGTACATTTCTGTCCTATTCCAGTAGGGAGCACTGTTGATGGATTTTAAACAGCACTTTGTAAAATACCTCTTCAGCACACATGTCTGTACAAACCATCTTATATGACATACAGTGCTAATACATTTGTAACACAAACATCTTATATGAATCATGCTGATATTCACAAATGAGATATAATTATTTACAAAATTCCAGATGGCTATGCTGGCAGTATCTCTCTTTGTCACACTATTATATAAATCATGTTGATATTCACAAATCACATATAATTATTTGCAAATTTCCAGATAGCTGTGCTGGCAGTATCTTCTTTCGTGATACCCCCCCCCCCCAAAGACTCAAGCTAGTTTTTCAAGTCACCTTTGAGAAACATTGCTTGAGAGGGATGGGCCTATATGGGAATACGTTACCCCATTCCCTGTCTTGAGACCCCATCTGCATTAGCATTGCTAACCCCACTGCGGTGCTGCACTGTCATATGATATGCCTGCAACCCTAGGCTCCACCATAGTAATTTTTGACTTTGCTTGCTGGCGTGCTGTAGCCATAGATCCCCCTCAGATTCCTTCTGCCTCCTACTGAAATATTTAGCACTAGGGTCTCCTTATAATGGTAAGGTTTCATCATGTTCACATGGTACAGTTTGTGCCCCTGCCTCCTACCTAGCAGTTCTACCATGTAGTTAACATCACTGACCTTCCTTACCACTTTGAAGGTCCTTCCAAAGCTGCCTGCAGCTCATTGTGTCTGACAGGAATGAGAACCATAATCTGCTACCCCACAGCATACTCTCTAGTGTGAACATTCCTGTCATACCAGACCTTTTTCTGTTGCTGGGCTTCTGCCAGGTTATCCTGGGCCAAGCCCATGAGTTCCCTGAGCCTTGTCCTGAGGTTTAGAACATATGCCATAACAGACTCCTTGTGGGATTCACACTCACCCTCCCACTCATCAAGAATCAAATCTAGAGGTCCCCTCACCCTATGCCCATACAGCAACTCAAAGGGTGAAAAACCTGTGCATTCCTGGGGCTCCTCTCTGTAAGAAAACAACAGATGGGGCAAATATTTTTCCCACTCCCTCTTAAACTGGTATGCAAATGCCCATAGCATGGTCTTTAGTATAGAGTTTAATCTCTCCACCAGACCATTAGTCTGGGGATGGTAGGGAGTGGTCTTTACATGCTTCACTCCACAGTGCTTCCACAGACCAGACAGCAGGTCTGACATGAAATTGGCACCTCTGTCAGTCAGTATTTCTTTTGGGAAACCTACCCTGCTGAAAATCTCTAACAAAGCATTTGCCACCTTTTCTGCCTTAATGGAGGATAGGGCTACTGCTTCAGGGTATCTGGTAGCATAATCTACTACCAGTAGGATATACTTTTTCCCTGTGGAACATGGGGTAGTCAGAGGCCCCACAGTATCCATAGTTACCATCTGAAATAGGATCATAGGAAGTTACTAGGCTATTGGCCCTGAGGCCCTTATAAGCCTAGCCAAGAGTTTAGCCCATGCATGGACAAATCAACACTTGATGTCCCTGTCCAGCAGGGACATGGGTGGAATCCCAGGGATGTATTTTCTATTTCCAATTCAGTTATCCAGATTGCGCTTAAAAAGGGGTAAAGAGGTACTCTGCTTGACGTGGAGAGGGAGTCTATTCCATAGATGGATGAGTCTTTGGGACACAAATCTGTCCCGCCAGCAAGTCCTATTGATGTCACAGAACAGATTGAGGCTGCGTGTGCAGGTTACTCAAGTGGAGCTTGACTTGCGGATATGCAGCAGTCCCATCAAGGTGGGGTCCGAGATTGTCTTGTATGCCAGACAGAGGTCACCTCTGAGGAGTCTGTATGAAACAGAGTAGAGGGATATGGCTTTTAGCCTATCTGTGCATGTTAGATTTTTGAGGCCCTGGATTCTCCTGGTGAGGAACCTCTGTGTTCTCTCCAGCTGCTGCATGTGCTTTGCGAGGTACATGCCGAATGGGGCATTATACTCAATAATGGGCCTTATAAGGGAAGAATACAGGGATGTTATGACCTCCTTGTCTCTGGATGAGATAACCTTAATTATGAGGTGGGCCATGTAGAAAGATTTCCATACAATGGAAGCAACATGGTGGTCAAAAGTCAGACTGCTATCAATCTGGGTGCCCAAATCCCTCACGACCGACTGCATCCTTAGAATGTTATTAATGTGATAGTTTGTGGTTGGGGATGATGATACATTTTTTTGTATTCAGTTTGAGGTCATGTTTCTGGCACCAGTCATTTGTTTGGGTGAGACCCTCTTGGAGGATATCCATGTCACTAGAGGAATTGATGACAGCTCCCAACTTGCAGTCATCTGCAAACCTGGTCATCCATAGCCCACTGGGTTTCGCCTGTACCTCAGAAAAGTATATCCTAAGTAACAGAGGCCGCAAGGCCAAACTCTTGGCTCCTCAGTCACAGGCAAAGGCATTAAAGGAGCCTTGACCTTGTCTCCTGCCTTGCCTACTTTTTGGTACTGCTCACAAGTCCTGCAGTACTGTTACATCCCTGGAAATCACAGGCCAATAAAGATTCCGCATAATGCATCTCTTGGTATGCTTTATGCCCATATGACCTCCAAAGGGAATATCATGGGCAATGGCTAGAAGTGCCAGACGGTAGGCTCTGGGCACTACCAACTGCTGTATTCTCTCACCCTCTA
The DNA here is from genome assembly GCF_019279795.1 of Protopterus annectens. Lineage (NCBI taxonomy): Eukaryota > Metazoa > Chordata > Ceratodontiformes > Protopteridae > Protopterus > Protopterus annectens. The sequence goes on from NC_056731.1 coordinate 467,484,751, forward strand.
GCCCTCCCTTAGAGGTCCACTCTCTATACAGTAATCATTTGTCCCAATATACAGATTCCCCCTTTCCTTGAGAATCAGGTGCCTCTCTGGCTACCTCCCTCAAGCCCTGTAATTTAGGGAATGACAGATGAGCCTGTCTCTACTCTCCTTTTGTAACCCTTACCAGCTCCCCTTCCACAGGAAGTCTGGTATTCTCTGACAGTGGTGCCTCACTGTTAGCCTGGGCACTACTACTTACCTCTGTCCATGCAGTCACTTTGTCCAAGGGAACGTCAGTACCCACAAGCAGCTGTGGCTTACCTTCAGTCTCACTGCTCCAGGGTAGCTCCCTGTCTGAAGTAACCACCTCACCAGTCCTGGCTTCAAGTGTGCGGTCTGTATGGGTCATCCCCAGGCTACCAGGCAGGGATATCCTCAAACACACCCACTTGCTTGCTTCCTTTTCTACACTCCCAGTCAAGGTGAACCTTAGCCAAAGGTATTTGTAATTGGGTCCCTCCTAAAGCTCTGACTGGAGTAGACTGCCCAAGCAAGTAGTGTTCCTCTTTAACCATTGCAGGCGTCACTTAGGTCAGAGGCTGTGTCTGTCTTAGCAGCGGCCTGTTTCCCATCTACTAAGATAGGATATAACCTCTTGTGGTAGTTTGGTACCCTTGTTGTCTCAAGACAATTTACTGCTGGCATTCTGTCATTCTCACTTACTGGCACTCCCACCTTTTGTTCACCACCTTGCCTCTGTGGACATCTATTGCTACATGGCCCCACTGGTTCCATTGAAAACATTTAACCATGGATCCTGGCAGTGTATCTGAGTTAGTGGCTTCCCCTACTACTGGTGGACTCTGTTGGGGCAGTTTAGGCTCCCCATCATGGGTTCCCTTAGACCCATGAGCAGCACTAGGTATCACTTTCCTGTGCAGTGGTGCCCTGCTTGCTAGGTATAGGTCTTCCTTTTTCCCCAACTCATCTGCTGTGTTACATTCTTTATCCACTAACTAGATTCTCATATCCTCAGTTAAAGTGCTAAGGGCTTGTTACCTCACCAAAAGGTCTGCCAGCCCTTCAAAACTGGTGGCCTGACACCCACTCACCCATTTATGAAAATAAGTGCTTATCTCAGCAATATATTCATACACACTTTCATCTGCCTTGCGTCTATGCTCAGGAAACCTTTTTCTGTAAGCCTCCGGTGTTAACTTAAAACACTCTAATAAACATTTTTAACAGTATTATAATTTAAGCAATCAGTATCAGATAATTTAGAAATAGCAGTTACAGCTTTACCATGGAGTAAGAGGGTCAGGAACAGTACTCACAGCCTTGGTCAAAATTATATTGTTTACATACCCTTTCAAACATATGAATAAAACTAGCAAAATTATCACCATCTGTAAATTGTGGAAGAAATTTACTGACCTTTGTTGCTTCTGAGGTTCTGTTATTCCATTCCCCATTACCTCCATGACCCTGTTGAAGTGTCAGCACCTCCTTTTCATGTTGCCTCTGCCTCTCATTTTCTTCAGCCTCCTAACATCACAGTCTCTCATTTTCTTCAGCCTCCAGATGTCTCAATATCTCTGCTTATATTTCCAAATGACTGGCCTCCATTTCAAGTCACTTTAACTCCAAGTGGATTTTTAGGTCTTCTGTGGAAAGGGTGAAGTGTCGGTTTTCTGAGAGTTGTACATCCCCAAGGCCAGTCTGGTTGTCCTCCTGGTTGCTGGTCTGTGATACAGCTGTGACTATGGCTGAAATCATCTCTGCTTTAGTCAGGGTGGCATGCCCCAGTCCTTTGGCTTGGCACATCTCAGCCAACTGGCTCATTGTCAGCTTGCCATACTACTCTGCTGACATCCTTGCTTGCTCTCACTGACTAAGTTAACAAAAAAAAATAAAACTAATGTGATATTAAACTCCGAATGTTCACTTTGTGGCTGATTGAGAGTACAAACACCTTTGTTAGTGACCACTGTTTACAGGCTATAGTAATTCAATATCTACAACACTGAATCTCAATTTGTGAATATCCCACCACTGCCAACCAATAAATGTGATGCCCCACCACTAGACCAGTAATCAAGGAGCCTTAATCCTTACCACTGGCAACAGTGTGGGACATACATTGGGAGGATGACAAGTACACCCACAGTATTACCAGATACAACTCTCTGGCATGGAGTGCAATTTCCCTTAAGAGCACACAGAGACACAGTCAGTCTGGGGCTGGTTTCTCCCTCTTTCTCCAGATCTCCAGTAATACTCCCCACTGGCACAGCTATAGAGTTGAGATCTCAGCTGAGTGACCAAGCCAAGACCTCCAGTACCCTCTCTGTCTAACCAGGGCTTCATGTCCCTGTCCAAGTAGCTGACACACACACACACACTCTTTGAGATTTGATTTGATATACAAATAAAAACACACACACACACACACACACACACACACACACACACACACACACACACACACACACACACACACACACGAAAGGCTGGCACTGGTTTATTAGTTATGCCCCCTTCTGCCCTGACCATAAGGTAGTTTCCCCTGCCACCAGTCACTCCTTATCAGCTACTTTAAGGCCCTTAACAAAGGGTGTCCGATCTTACTGTGTAATGTTACTGTTAATACAAATGGTAGTTTGACCAAGAGCAAGGCTATTAGGAGTGGCATACACAGTACTACCAAATAAATAAGCAAGTACTCTCAGAACCTAAACATCTCTAGACAGAGAAGCCACAATGAAAAGCTTAAATATATTTAATAATAAATAATAAAAGAACAAGAAAGTACTCCGTACATAATTACAGGGACATCAGAGTTGAAAATGTCAAAATCACAAGAAAATATTCAAAACAACATTGCTGGACAGTCTCAAATAAATAAAGAAAAACATCTAAATTAAGCTTTGCTATATTCCTGAATATATCGAAGAGACTTGTACTGTTCCCTAGACTTACTTTCTCAGAGCAAGGCAAGTGTGTAGCGAATGGTTCTTGATGTTGTCAGGTCCAAGACAGACTACAGAATGCTATAGCTCTCTCAGAGAGATCTTAAATTAATATCTCGAATATTACTGCTGGGATAGCTTGCATAATGACATCATTTCTTGTCATCTGACTATCCCAGGTAAAACCTCCACTGCTGAAAGCTAGCAGTACTTAGCAGCCACCTGTGAAAATACAGAGGCAAGGGCTTTTCCTCAGATCTTTGGCAAATGGTGGAAGACATAAAACAATAAAACACTTCCAAGACAATACAGAAAGCTCCTTAGTATTAGACATTGTGTCTTCTTGTTGCACTGAAACTGAAAGACAACATCATTTTTATGGCCTGGCCATAAATTAATTTAATTTCAGCTATTTTTCTGAAGTTTTTCAAGTTAACCTCCTGTATTCCAGTTTCCTCTGTTAAAATGTATACATTTGAATAGTTACTATGGTGTAAGTACATTTCTGTTCTATTCCAGTAGGGTACACTGTGGATACATTTCAAACAGCACTTTGTAAAATACCTCTTCAGCACACGTTTGTAGAAACCATCTTATATGACATGCATCTCTAATACATTTGTAACACAAACATCTGACATAAATCATGTTGATATTCACAAATGGCATATAATCATTTACAAATTTCCAGCTAGCTTTGCTGGCCGTATTTGTCTTTGTCATACTTCTATATAAATCATGTTGATATCCACAAATCACATATAACTATTTACAAAACTCCAGATAGCTGTGCTGGCAGTATGTCCTTTCATGACAAGGTTTTTTAATAGTGGTGGCTGCAAAAAAAGCAGTTACTAGAAAATGGAAATCAAAATCTGTACCAACTGTACTTGAAGTAGTGAATATTGTAACAGAGAAAAAAGAACAGGAATCGCTAGAAAAGGATAGGAGAAAATTACATAGAAAAATGGAAATTGTGGGAGCAATACATGCAGAATAAATGTTTTGGAATAGGAATGAAGTTTAAGAGAAGGCAGGAATTGAACAATTTATGTGATGTTGCAATATAGGCAATGTATAATCTTTGTAAATATGACCTTATTAATATGGTTTGATTACTTTTATATAAATGTAAGTTGCCTATGTCACAAGTGATAATTCACTAAAGTTGTCAACTTTGAGATGTCTTTTTCTGGTTTTATCAGGTACAAAATTATATTGTCTGCAAATAAAGGCAGCTTTTCTTGCCAATTGTTCCCTTGAAATTTTGAGTCCATTATTTTCTTTTCCAATGGCTCTAAATGTAACGCAAATGACAAAGGTGAAAGATGATACTCTTGTCTGGTTCCTGTATTTAGGCACAAATTGTCAGAGACGAACCCTCCCACTTTAATTTTTGCCTCCAAGCCCCCTAATTAACCATGCTATTGTATCAAGGAATGCAAATGCTTCCATTGCCCTACTCATAAATTCCTGGCTATCTCTATCAAATGCTTTCTCTGCATCAAGACCCACCAAGTAACAGTGGCATTTTCTTACATTCAGCTTCCCTCTGAACCAACATTGTTCTATTAAGGCAGTCAAATGTTTGCCTTCCTTCTACAAAACCATGTTGATCCATATCTATCAATTTTGGCAACATCCTTGCCATTCTTCTAGCTGTTATAGACATAAACACTTATAATCATGGCTTAAAATTGAAATAAGCATATGTGAAGTTGGGTCTGATGGATCTTTATTGTCATTAGGTATTTCAGCCACCGCAGCTATTCTTTCTGGATTTTGGTGCTTCCTTTACTTTTAAAATACTGTTAAACAAAATCTTTATCACTTTCATCCCTCTCAGCTTCCAACTTTCCATAGGAAAACTGTGGGTTCCTGGAGAGTTTTCTGCAGCTTGATTATACATTATAATTTTTATGTCATCTGCTCATCTCTTAACTGCTACTTGTTGAGCCACTTCTGCTCTAACCTTGGCATACTTAAGACTTCCATAAATATTGCCATGTGTGCATTTTATTGATTTTCATACTTCCCTGTTTTATATAAATGTTCATAACATTTTTCTGAAACATCTCTAATACTTCTATAGGATATCTCATTATTTTTCTTGTTATAGTTTCATTACTTTTGGCAACAACCCTTTCTACTTTCTGTTGCCCAAGTCTTTGTGCTAAATTTTTTTGTTCTCTGGAATTATCAAAAATCAGTTGCTTAACAGCAGTCTTTCTAAACTGATGCATATTATCCAGATACTCCAATAGTTTCTTTTTAGCACTGTGCAGCTGCACCTCTTCTTGATCTGTGAGAGGCCTCTTATTCTGCAATAATTTAACCTTTGTCAGCCCCCTCTAAATAATTCCTATTATTTCTTAACCATATCTCTTTATCCCACTCACTAGGTATATCTTCTGAAGAAATTTCTGTCTTCCCTAATAACAATTGAATGATTTCCACCACCCATTCCTTAAACACCTCTCTTTTTAACAGGTAGGTGGGAAAGCACCAATGTCTCATTTTTACTTCATTAAACTGCATTTTTATCTTAGTTCTTATTGACATATAATCTCAATTAGTTATTGGATATGCACTGAAGCTTTAACCTAAATGCACGTGCTCCTGTGAAATATAATTTCTGTCTAGTCTAGTCCAGTTATTGTACCTTGTATAATAATATGTATATTCTGTCTCTCTGGGTTCCTACTACTGAATTCACATCTTCCATACCAAGTATTTTCATAAATTTCATTAGAAATCTTCGCTCTTTGTTATATTTTCCCTTCTAGATCCCCAAGAGACATCTTCACTGTTGCAAACCAAGTTCCAGTCCCCTGCTATAAGTAATATTCCTTGCTGAAAGCTGGTTATTTCTCCCACAAATTTCTTAAGCTCCATAATAGCAGTTTTAAGTGGAATATAAATGCATGCCTTTGTAATCCTCATACTCCCTTGCCAGTACTACCAGAAAAATACAATTATTATCTTTTTTACCCTCTTCTATCACTGTTGGAGCTCATCTAACAATTAGAATAAGTACCCCCTTTTCTTTTCCCTGATATTGTACTGAATATCCATCCTGAAATTCTTTCTTTATCAAATTCAAATGTTCACTTATTTCTAAATGTGTCTCCTGTAGCAATTGCTATTGGCACTCTGCATTATTTTAATATAATTCAATACTCTTGACTTTTTGTCTATAGCTAGGAGGCCATTCACATTCTAAAATAATATGAATAGAGTAGTCATTAAAATAATAAGTTATTATTTCCACCTATTATATATAACAATTTTTAAGTGTCTGTTTCCAGCTTTTGTATTACATGAACCCACAAATGCTTGGCAGATTGATCATTTAAACTGTTGTTTTAGGTCAACTCCATTTCAACCAAAATGTCACATTTTACAAGACTTCTTGTTTTAATGAAAATCCTAAAAAAACACTTCCCCAGAAAACTCCCACACCATATTAACTTAAAACAACCATACTAAATTATGTACATCTTCAAAAATTAAGTTTAACTCTTCTGTTAGGAATAATTGTCCCATGTTGACAGCTGCATTCACATGCATTATCTAACCTAAACTTAAGTTTATCCATGCTAAAGTGCTTGTTATATCCTGTGCTCCTACTTATACTAATTGCTGTCTGTTCCTGTCTTTGTTCATCTCCCAGATGTGAAAAACAGCTTGCATGCTTTCAGAAAACATTAACCTTTAGCCTTAATGAAAAGTGGCACATGAAGAAAACCAGGAATTAAAAAATGCACCAACAAAAGCAGAGCTAATAGCAGCTTCAGCCAACACCAGCAAGTTGCACAAACATATTTAAATCCAGAGGAAACAATCATAAAAATAAATAGACCAAACCATGGTCACCAGCTGAATAAAAACATTTTTAATGGAAACAATAAATAAAATTGAGTGCCTTCATCCCTGGAGTGATCGAATATCTTAATTTAACATGTGATGAATGGAGACTGCGCAATGAAATGAGTAGAAACTAGGGTTTACGACTGATGAATCCAGATAAGGTTGGGGTTTAGTGGCAATGGATATTCTGGATTATAACAATAGAATGGCAACTATTTTATTTTCTGACAAATACAAGGAAATATCTATGAATCAGCTCAGTATTGCCTATAGTAAGATAGACATAATGTTGTTTGATTTGTTAACTAAAGGGCAAATTACAGAAACTGACTATTCTTTTCTGAATGTTGATTTCCCAATGATCCCTGTGATCTTTGGCATCCCAAAGATTCACAAGAACATGGCTGATCCCCCTTTATGGCCAATTATAGATGCTAGCAGTTCTAAGATGCATGGTATGGCCAAGTATGTCGACTTGAAATTTAAAGACATTCTACTAGAAGAACACTATATTTTTAAAAATTCATGGGACTTTTTGATAAAAGTAAACAGCAACTTGTATTCTGAAAACATGATTTTAGCAACAATATATGTTGTTGACTTATTTTTGGTTATACCCATCAATGTGGAGTGGACTGGTTTTGTGATTTTCTATCTCAAAAAGGTAGGTTGGATATTAACAGTATTGAAGTTGTTAGAACCTTGATGGACGCAATTTTGGATAACAATTATATATGTTTTGAGGGAAGTATTTATAAACAAAAAATAGTGTAGCTATGGAGGTAGTGTGTACCCCCATTTTTGCCAATATCTTTTTAGCATACTGGGAGAAAAAAAATTGTTCTTAATTCTGAATTAAGGATGCCTGGACATTATACAGGCACGTTTTGGATGATATGGTCATTTTTTGTAAAGACACAAAAGCTAGACCACCAATTCTTCCAGTACATTAATAATTCAACCATTTTTTGTAAAGACACAAAAGCTAGACCACCAATTCTTCCAGTACATTAATAATTCAACCAGTTTCTTGGAATTCACTTTAAATACATCCTATAACCATTTATGTTACCTAGAAGTTAAAAATCTCTATTGATTAGGTAAATTAAATAAATGCTTTGTGAATAATCTTTACAGAAAACCTACTTATTCAAACACTTTGTTCCATTTTGATAGTTGCCATCCCCTTTATCAAAAAAGAGCTTTAGCTAAAGGGCAACTAGTCATATTGGTGAGAATGATCTCGTCATTAGAGATGTTCTACATGGAGGGGAAAAAATTAAGGTCTCTGTTGCTTAACAGAGGATACCCTAACTTTTTGGAAAAAAAACTTTAATGAGGTTTATAAGAAAAGGATAGAAGGTTTCTGTAGTCCTTTACTAAAGATGGATAGCCAAGAGATGGCTAATTTAAGGCTGTGGATTTTAATTTTTAAAAGGGATGCATCCTTACTTTCAATAACAATTGAGATGCAATTAGATATATTTTGACTAATAACTGGAAAAGTTTTGAAATAGGAGGAACTGACCAGTCCAAAGTAGGAAACATCCCAAGAATTATTTTAAAAGGGACTGGAATATCAAAAAAAATGAGAACATGTGAATAAGTATAAAACAAATGAAGGCAACAATGTCCATCAAATTTGAAGGTGAAAGTGTTCTTATGTGGGGTTATGGTAGGGTTAAATGCCCCAGGAAATACAACTGTAACTCTAAAATGGTGATTTACATTACTTTATATAAGGAATGCAATTTTTTCTATATTAGAAAAACTGAAAGGGTCATAAAAGTGAGCATATAAGAACATTAGATATTTAGAAACATGAGCTGAAAAATGCAGTTTGGAGATACATCCAGAATCTTAATGGACATTCTTTTGGCTTTTTTGTAGTAGACTTTGTTGAATATGACCTGAGGGGTGGCCCTGTAAAAATCATATTAGAAAAGAAGGCAACAGAATGGCAATTAAGAAAGAATGCTAGTGGGCCAAAAGGGTTCAATTAGTTGAAAAAGTGCTTTCTTACACACACACACACACACACACACACACACACACACACACACACACACACACACACACACACACACATTATATATATTGGAATTAATTCACTAGAGTTATAGGATGGACTGTGGTTTTATTGTGTATTGTTTTATATTTATTGTATACATTTTATTCCTGAATTGTTAGTTCAGTATTTTAACATAATCCTTTATTGATTCATTATTGTTTTCAATTAACATTTGATTAAGGGATGCAGTTTTCATTACTGAGGGTGTTATGTAATTCATTGCTGTGGCTGTTTGTATTATTCTGAAGTTCCATATTATCTGGATTAAATCACTCAGTTTTAATTTATTATTTTCATTAAAAAATGTTTTAAGCAGCTGGAGACCATGGTTTGATCTGTTTCATTTATATGATCACTTCCTTTGGATTTAAATAAGTTTGTGCAGCTTGTTGGTGGTGGTTGAAGCTGCTGGTAGCTCTGCTTTTGTTGGTGCTTTTCTTAAAGAAAAGTGCACTAGCTATGTTAAATAAAACTAAATTGTACTTTGTTCTAGTAAATGCATCAAATAATTTATGTACCAGAAAAGCTGCTGTTTATCACTTCCAATAATTTCAAATTTTATTTTTTACTAGGCAGCTAGCCCTTGTATCATTTAATTTTTACATTTCTCTCAGCAAACAATGTCCAGATGTCTTGAGATTTATTGCCTTCAGCTTGTTTCCATGGAAACTTAGTAACAGCATGTACAGCTACCCTGCAGACTTCTCAACTCACACTGAATATTTATTTGCTGAAGGAAAACTATTCATTATATTCACAAAGGTCTCCCCTTTTTTTAAAGCCCACTCAGTTACACAAAAATTATGTTATTAGCTTAAACCAAAATCATTAATCCAGACATTCACCTCTGCAGAAGTAAAATAAAATATTTTAGCTCTACATATATTATAATCAGTGCACCTTTGTACCTTTTCATCCACCCCTACAGCTCAGGACTATAGCTTATTAACATAAACTTGCTTTTGTCCAGCCTTTATTTCTCTTTTTACGTTGTAATGCCTACATTTTTTAAAAGTAACAAAGGAAAAAATACTTACCCTCAGAAGAATGAGTCCTATTCTGTTCGATGACAAACTTTTTGTTGTACAAACTTTTATAGTTCCTCCTTAGCCTTTTCTGCATCAAAAAATTACTTTGATCCTCCAGGAAAAAATATTTTGGCGACAACTGGTTACAGCAGCTTGAATCTCACATCTGCATCTCTATATTCTCTGATAGCTGGGATTGATTTGTTTCTCTTCTGCCTGTTGTACCACAAATAATCATTTTCCACAAACACTCAACTGTCTCTAATTTTTAATACTTTCCCTTCTGCCAATATTTTGTCAGGATCAACTCTTTCTGCTGGTATGATTGTATCTTTACTAACACTGGTCCTGACTGTTCTTTCATGGCCAGGTTTGGAGCATACATATGATGTCCCCTTCCAATTAACAATTCCTGCTGTGGAGTACCAGTCCAGTTACTTATTTGTGCTGTCATACTAGTACAGTCTTTTCCTTCCAGATTCTCGTGTACTGCAGAAAATCTCAGGTAGTTTCTCCATGCTCTGTCCTCTAATCCTACCAATTTTTGAAATACCTCTTCCTACGCAGTCTCATAGTTACCCAGCCTTTTCTTCATTTAGACTTCTGATTTTTTTCATATGAATAGCTGTTTAAAGTTTCTTTTATTCTTCCAACCTATTGTTATTTGAATTGATATACTCCTTCACCATTTCATTTATTTTAATCAGCTAATTTATTTTTTCCTCTAAACTACTGGAAGCCATCTCTTGTACCAAAGTCTACCTGATGAAAAATTATTTGGAGTCTGCTTGGGGTATAAGTAAAGTAAAGATCGTAAATCTTCTAGACCTTGTTGCATGTTAACCTGGTTAACTGGTCTCCTCCCCTCTCAAAACTCTCCCAATTGACGACGCTGTTAACCACTTTAATAAAACCTTTCTTACTATTTTAGATCAACATGCACCCATGCGATCTATTCGCATGAAATTTAATACAGCCCAATGGCTTACAATCAACACAAAACAGCTTATCCTTAATGGGAATAAGGCCTGGTCTCAGTGGCGAACCTCCAAAGACCCCGCTGATCACCTTAGCTTCAAACAAAAAAGGAACACGACAAAGTTAGCTATCATAAAAGATAAAAAGAACTTTTACACCCAGCTACAGCAATCCTCCCACCACCATCCACACAAATTTTGGAGATCTATTAACACACTTCTTTCCCCCAGAAAAGTTGAAACTCCCAATCCACTTGGCTCCTGCCCTGACTCTCCCTTACAAACAGCTAATGCTTTTAATAACTTCTTTACGTCTACAATACTTAACCTGGCCAACCAACAAACCCCTGACCCCTCTTTATTAGGTAGCCCAAGCTTCACTCCTCCACTTATGCAACTTAAACCCACACCTACCTCCTATATTCTGAATATCTCCAGCTAGGTGCCAAAGCGGTTGCCTACCCAATCTCTATACTAATAAACAGAACCATAACAGAAAGTACTATACCTTCCCTCTGGAAAATCTCACATATCATCCCCCTCTTCAAAGGAGGCGATTCGTTTGAATACTCTAACTACCGCCCTATAGCTCTGCTATCTCCTATTGCAAAAATAATGGAGAAATGCATCCACAAACAGTTACTAAATCACCTCCTTTCTAACAATCTCCTCGCTAACTGCCAACATGGCTTTCATCCCTACCATAGCACCACCACAGCCTTATTATCCTTTATTGACTCCATTAATATTAACCGTAATAGCAATCTTCTTTCATCAGCATTCTTTGTAGACCTGTCTAAAGCCTTTGATATGGTGAATCACCAACTCCTCCTACATCGCTTAAAATCACTCTCTCTCGATAATCTTGCCTTAACTTGGTTCACTTCCTATCTTCAAAACCGGAAACAAGCTGTTTTATGGAACAACAATCTCTCTGAACTTCTCCCCACCACCTTAGGGGTCCCTCAAGGCTCCATCATAGGTTCTCTTTTATTTTCCATCTTTATTAATGACTTGCATCTTGCCACGCCCATAACTACTTGTATTCAGTATGCTGATGACACCACCATCATTTGCTCTGCCACAAGCCAAGCTGACCTTCACTACCTTACCCAAAAGACATTCACTACTATTGAGCAATGGTTCTCCAACCACTGTCTTCCCTTAAACCCTAAGAAAACTAAACTTCTCCTCTTCTTACCAACACACCTGTCTCCCCCTATTAATTTCACAATTACTTCTAACAATGGCACCCTTATCTCTCCTGACCAAACAACCAAACTATTAGGTATTACTATTGACAACCTACTAAAATTTGATTTTCACATCAACTCCAGCATAAAAGCAACTAATAGAAAGCTAGGTTCTCTCTATAGAATCAGAACTTTCCTAACCCCTGAAGCAAGAACTACCATAGCAAGAACACATCTTATCTCCACTTTACTATATGCTTCCCCCATTTATACTAATCTATCTAAGCATAACATTAATAAGCTCACAACAGCCTACAACAACATTGCGAGAATTGCCACTGCCTCTCCATATAAAACACATCACTGTCTGAACCTCTCTAACCTAGGATGGCTGGAACTACCCCACCTAATTTAGTACTATCAGCTTACAATTGCCCACAAAGCCCTTTACCACCCTGGAAACATACCCATGCTCTCCACCCTTATAAAACCCTACAACAACTTAAAAGCCCTACGCTCTTCTAATAAAATACTGATTCAAACTTCTCTTTCTAAGAATACAGCAGGTGACTCCATATTTTCCAACTCAGTTGGTAAAATCTGGAACCAACTTCCTCCAGACCTTATAGCCCAGACTTCCATTGCACTATTTAAGACTAAACTGAAACTCTTTCTTATTAAACACTGGCTCTGCTCTTGCATCAATCCCAGTTGATCTAGCTCCTCTTTGACCTCCTATTCTCCTCCTTTATCCCTCATACTTTCTCCCAAATCTATTTCTTCAATTTATTTATTTTTTTTCCTTTTGACCTGAAATATGACTATCTTAACTAAATAACTTTACTTCTCTAGTAACACTCTTGTTAACTTTTTTGAAGAACTTAATTCTTCTCTCCCTTTTCTTCCCACATCTGTACTTAAAAAATTCCTTGTCTCTCTATCCCCCTTTTTTTTGTAACTTCCTGAAATTGTTGCTATTGCCTTTATTATTTGTGATTTATATCTATTCTTGATTTATAACCATCGTGAATTTTGTATGTACTGTTTTGTTACCATGTAGTAGATAGCGGAGCTTTTCTCCTCGGGCCTCCACTGAAAATGGACTTGTATCCAGTTGGACTAGCCCAGTTAACAAATGTAAAATAAAATAAAATAAAATAAAAAAATATCTGTGAGCCACACATGTATCCTCCTATTGTTTCTTTGCAAATTGCCAGTACAGTCTTTCTGCCCAATCTTATCTAAACTTATCTGACTGATTCCTGTATTTGTCATGTAATATTTTATATGCCCTGATTATTATTATTATTATTAGTAGTATTAATTATTATTTTTAACAGCATCTTCTGTTCAACATTCTGCTAAAAACTACCAGCTAGTACTTACACCTCAGAAGAATGAGTCCTATTTATTCGATGGCTTGACTTTTTGTTGTACAAACTTTTATAGTTCCTCCTTAGCCTTTTCTGCATCAAAAATTGCTTTGATCATAGGAAAAAATATTTTTTGGCTGACAACTGGATTTTTAGCAGCTTGAATCTCACATCTGCATCTCTATGTTACTCTGATAAGCACAAGTTAGTTTGTTTCTCTTCTGCCTGTTGTACCTGAATAATCATTTTCCCCACAAACACTCAACTGTCTCTAATTTTTAATACTTTTCCCTTCTGCCAATATTTTGTCAGGATCAGCTCTTTCTGCTGGTATGATTGTATCTTTACTAACACTGAAATTATGACAATTGCTTTTCCTTGGCCAGGTTGGAGCCTACATATGATGCTGATGCTCGTTCCTGCCATGGAGTACCAGTCAGATTTTTTTTATTGTGCTGTCATACTAGTACGTCTTTTCCTTCAGATTACCGTGTGTAGAAATCTTCCAGGTGTTTCTCCTACTCTGTCCTCCTAATAATCCTACCAATTTTGAAATACCTCTTCTAGTCCTCATGAGTTACCCAGCCTTTTCTTCATTTAGACTTCTGATTTTTTATAGATATTTTGTTTAAAGTTTCTTTTATTCTTCCAACCTATTTGTTGGTGTTCTCCTTCCACCCATTTCATTTATTTTAATCAGCTAATTTATTTTTCCTCCTAAACTACTGGAAGCCATCTCTGTACCCAAAGTCTACCTGATACAGAAAATTATTTGCAAGTCCTGCTTGGGGTATGAGTAAAGTAAGATCATTAAATCTTCCTAGACCTTGCATTTTGTATTAACCTGGTTAACTGGTCTCCTCCCCTCTCAAAACTCTCCCCAATTGGCCGGCTGTTAACCACTTTAATAAAACCTTTCTTATTGTGCAGATCAACATGCCCATGGATCTGTGCATGAAATTTAATACAGCCAATGGCTTACAACCAACACAAAACAGCTTATCATATTAGGAATAAGGCCTGGTCTCAGTGGGCGAACCTCCAAAGACCCGTGATCACCTTAGCTTCAAACAAAAAAGGAACCGACAAAGTTGGCTATCATAAAGATAAAAGAACTTTTACACCCCAGCTGTAATCCTCCCACCACCATCACAAATTTTTGGAGATCTAATAACACTTCTTTCCCCAGAAAAGTTGAAGCTTAATCCCACTTGGCTCCTGCTGGCTCTCCCTTACAAACAGCTAGTGCTTTAGCCTTCTTCGTCTTCATTGTGACCTGTAGCCAAGCGACCCCTGACCCCTCTTTGTTAGGTGGCCCAAGCTTGCTCCTCATATGCAACTTGGCTACCCTCCTATATTCTGAATATCTCCAGCTAGGTGCCAAAGGTTGCCCTGCCAATCTCTATGCTAATAGGAGACCATGGCAGAAAAGTACTATGCCTTCCCTCTGGAAATCTCACATATCATCCCCCTCTTCCAAAGGAGTGATTAGTTTGAATGCTCTTCTGCCCTATGGCTCTGCTGTCTCCTGTTAAAATAATGGAGAAATCATCCACAAACAGTTACTAAATCATCCTTTCTAACAATCCTCATAAGCTAACTGCCAACATGGCTTTCATCCCTACCATAGCACCACCACAGCCTTGTGTAACTATTGGCTCAATTGTAATGTGCTTAAATAATAGCAATCTTCTTTCATCCAGCATTCTTTGTAGACCTGTCTAAAGCCTTTGATGGAGATCACCAGCTCCTCCCCTACATGGGCAAAATCACACTCTCAGTGTCTTTTTATGCTTGGTTCACTTCCTATCTTCAAACCCGAACAAGCTGTTTTATGAGACCTAACAATCTCTAGACTTCTCCCCACCTTAGGGGGTCCCTCAAGGCTCCATGTAGGTTCTCTTTATTTTTCCATCTTCGTGGCTTGCATCTTGCTTATTGTTCAGGTATGCTGATGACACCATATGTTTGCTCTCCCTTTAAATAGCTATTCCTTTCACCTTTAAAGACATTCTACTATTGAGGCAATGGTTCTCCCAACCACTGTCTTCTCTTAAACCCTAAAAGAAACTGACTTCTCCTCTTCTTACCAACACACCTGTCTCCCCTATTGAATTTCACAATTACTTCTAACAATGGCACCCTTATCTCCTGACCAAACAAGCAAAGCTATTAGAGTTGTACTATTGACAGCCTACTAAAATTTGATTTCACATCAGCTCAGCATAAAACAACTAATAGAAAGCTAGGTTCTCTCTATAGAATCAGAACTTTCTAACCCACAGGCAGGAACTGCAGCAGAACCATCTTATCTCACTTTACTGTGTGCTTTGTTTATACTAATCTATCTAGGCATAACATTAATAATCTCAGCAGCCACAACAACATTGTGAGAATTTGCACCTCTCCTATAAAACATCCCTCTAGACCTCTCCTAACCTAGGATGGCTGGAACTACTTCCCCTAATTTAGTACGTAACACAATTGCCCACAAGAGGCCTTTGCCACCTAGAGCATCACCATGCTCTCACTTATAAAACCCTACCCAACAGCCCAAAGCCCTCGGCTCTTTGTAGATGCTGGTCAAGCTTCTCTCTTTCAGGTCTAACTGGGTGACTCCTTTTCCAGCTCAGTTGGTAAAATCTGGAATAACTCTCAAGGCATGGCTAGACTTCATTTACTTTTCTTCTTTAAGACTAAATAGAGCTCACCTTATTAAACTGCGGCTCTGCTCTTGCATCAATTCCAATTGATCTAGCTCCTCTTTGACCTCCTATTGCCTCCTTTATCCTCATGCACTTTCTCCAAATCTATTTCTTAGATTTGTTATTTTTTCCTTTTGACCTGAAATATATGACTATCTTAGCTGACAGCTTTGCCCTATAATGCCTCTTATTGCTTTTTTTTTTGGAAAGACTTAATTCTTACCTACATACTCTTCCCACATCTGTGCTTAAGAGATTTCCTTGTCTCTCTATCCCCTTTTTTGTAGCTTCCATAGAATTGTTTGCTATTGCTTTATTTTTATAGTTATATCTATTCTTGATTTATAACCATTTACATTAGATTTTTATGTTTTGTTTTTGTGTAGTAGTAAATGGGCTGTTCTCCTCAGACCTCACTGAAAATGGACTTGTATCCAGTTGGACTAGCCAGGTTTAACTTAAATCAAAAGATAAAATAAAATAAAATAAAAAATTATCTGTGAGCCATACATGTATCCTCCTATTGTTTCTTTGCAAATTGCCAGTACAGTCTTTCTGCCCAATCTTATCTAAACTTATCTGACTGATTCCTGTAGTTGTCATGTAATATTTTATATACCCTGATTATTATTATTATTATTATTAGTATTAATTATTATTTTTAATAGCATCTTCTGTTCAACATTCTGCTAAAAACTACCAGTGCTAGTCTGTCACTTAGGATCTCCCTATTCCATTCTCTTTTACTATACTCTGATATCAATCCTTGATAAGGAAGGCAATCTGTAGCCTGTAGTCCAAATGTATTCTTTGCCTCTTGCCATTCTGTTACCTTTTCTTCTCTAATTATTTTCTCCCAATACCTTGGTTCCTTTGTCAGTTTTTCTCCAGTAAATTCCAGCTTCCTCTTGCCTATTCTGTGTACCCATAATTGCAGTCATCCAAATTGGCAGAATCTCCTTTCAACATTCCTGTGTTGGCCTAGTTCTTCGAATACTTTATGATAATTTATGAATGTAATATCCTGTATGTTTACTGATATTCTCATTAAAGATATACATCCAAAATTCCATTCTCTCCTTATTTTTTGACATTTCCACTTTCCACTTTGAATTATAGCTTTCTGCTTGTGCAATGTGTAGGAGCCATAACTGTGTAGCTCTGAAAAGCCCCTTCAAATCAGGTAATCCCAAACCACCTTGTATTGTAAGGATTAACCTATCCCACTTGACTCTTGCCCTCTTCTTCTCCCAGATAAAATCCTCCTCATTGCTATCTACAACTTCTCCTGTGGTTGATAAAATATGCCTGATCTGTGTAGAAAACTAAAGGGACTAGAAACATTTTTAATGTTTGTATCATTGCTATCTGTATCCATAAAACAGGGCTTCCAGTTTCCTAGTTTTTGTATTATCTTTTTAGTCTATTCCCACATATCCTTAGCTGCAGTAACAGAATCCTTTTTAGCTTATACTCCCAAGTACTTTGTTTTATCATGTACCCATAAATATGGGTATTGCTGAACCAATTTGTTTGTGGGTACGTGGTTTACAGCTATTGCTTTTGTTTTAACTTCATTAATTGTGTATTCCAAAAACAGTTAAAGCTGTCTCAAAATGTTACACAACACTGAAATGTCCTTTCCTGGTTTTATCAGGTACAAATAAATATCATCTTCAAATAAAACCAACTTTTCTTGATAACCATACCAGTTATATCCTTAAATGTTCCTTATTTTCTTTGCTAATGGTTCTAAATATAACTGAAATAACTAAGGGGAAAGGGGGCATCTGCTTGATTCCTCTTTTCAAACAGAACGTATCAGACAGCACCCCCCAGCTTTAATTTTTGCCTCTGATCCCTCATATATCCTCATAATTAACCTTATTATTGTGTCAGGGAATGCAATGCTTCCATTGCCCTACTCATAACATTCTAGTTTACTCTGTTGAATGCTTTCTGTGCATCAAGACCCACCAAAAACAGTGGTATTTTCTTACTTTCCGCTTCCGCCTGGATCATCACTGTTCTACTAATGTTGTGAAATGTTTGCCTCCTCTCCACAAGACCACATTGATCCATATCTATCAATTCTGGCATCACCTTTGCCATTCTTTTAGACATTATAAACATAAACACTTTATAATAATGTTTAGAATCAAAATGGGCCTATATGAAACTGGATCTAAAGGGTCTTTACCATCTTTAGGTATTCTATACACCAGGAATGCTGGTGCTTCTCCTCATTTTAGAATAACATTAAACAAAACTTATCAGATGTTTATCACTTTCTTCCCTCCTAGCTTCCAAACTTCTACAGGAATGCCTTCTATTCCTGGATACTTTCCTGTAGATTGGTAAAACATCATCATTTTTATCTCATCTCCTCCTATCCTAACTGTTAATAATTAAGCTTCATCTGCTTTAACAGTGGCATAATTAATTCTTCCATAAACATTTTCATTTGTATTTTTCCTTGATTTCCACATTTCTCTGCTCTATACAGATTTTCATAAAATTTCAAAAATATTTCTAATACCTCTACAGGATGTCTAGTTATTTTCCTTGTTATAGGTTCCCTAAGTTTGGCAACAACCTTTTCTACCTTCTATTCTTACAAGGAAACTCGATCAGTCCAAATCAGTCCAACCAAGGAACTTTTCAAATATACCATTTATTAGGCACACAATTCACAATTGTAGACAAGTTGACCTAGGTTTCATCTTGAACTTATACAGACTTCATCAGAACTAACACATCATACTGAAACCACTTCCCTTTATAACACTCCCAGGTTAATTGATTAATTACACTCCCACAAAATTAAATACACATACCCATCAGACCATACATATATCTAAAAACATATAAATATAAATATGTAATATTATAGTATGTTTTTATTCATGGTTTTAGCTTATATATGTTTTTAGGTATATGTATGGTCTGATGGGTATGTGTCTTTAATTTTGTGGGAGTGTAATTAATCAATTAACCTGGGAGTGTTATCAAGGGAAGTGGTTTCAGTATGATGTGTTAGTTCTGATGAAGTCTGTATAAGTTCAAGACGAAACCTAGGTCAACTTGTCTACAATTGTGAATTGTTTGTCTAATAAATGGTATATTTGAGAAGTTGCTTGGTTGGACTGATTTGGACTGATCGAGTTTCCATGTAAGAATATTGGTTCTTCAGTTGATCTGGATTTTTTGTTTGGTATCATGGAATCTGGGGTGGCCAATTCAGACATCATGGAGCTACTACTCAAAATTAATGAACAATTGTCTGAGCATACGGAGGAAATCAAAACTTTGGTGGAGCAACAACATGCATCATCCCTTGGCTCCCCCAAAAATTTGGGTAGTCTAGGTAGTCTGGGCTTACCGTTAACACAGCCTACTCCCAGAACAAGTAATAAGTCTGTTAATAAGGAGGCGAATGCCAATGAACATGTCAATGTACAGACTGGTAAGAGAAATGTTTTAGCAGCTAGTGGTTTTATGGAAAATCATTTGGATAAAATGCAGTGGAAAAATCTAAAATTTGATTTTCAGAATGGTTCAAATTGTCATAAAACAGGCTCAAAAGTTAACCTGACTTTAGTAGAACAATTAAAAAGTTTTGAAAAGAAATTGCATACTATGAAAAAGCTCCAGTTAGAAAACGGATATTTGAGTAGGAATATTGAACTAGAACTAGTGCCTCAGGGACTAAGATTATGGAGATATCCAAATGGTATTTCTGGGAACGAGGCAATGATCCAGGAAGTACATAAGCTTTTTGATCAAACAGGGTTATAGTTAATGAGAATAATGATAAAATACAATGATGAAGTTATAGCTCGTTTAATGAATGAATTGGAGCAGGACAATGACACTATACTAAGTGATTTTAATTTCGAGCATTATTTAACCAATTATCAAAACATTTTAAATACAGTTGAAAATGACTGTTATACTATATTCCAAAGGAAAACATGTAAAATACAGAGGGATACTGATGAATATCGTAATCAGAGGGTGTATCCCTTGTCTAAGGGTAATCGTAATTACATGGAATCAGCAACTGGTAATCTAAATGAAAAAGAAGGGGAAATGATGTCATCATGAAGGGACGCGCATCTCCAGCATGACGAACACGCTATGGAAGCGGGTCCGAGGCGTTCTGAACGGTTGCGTAACTGAGAAGGGAATTACTCACAATGGATGAGAGAGGAGACTGAGAGACACGTGGACCAGGGAGCCAGACCTAAGAAATGGGGTCCGCAATGAAAATAGCACGAGGATTTTTACCAGGACTGGAGATAGAAGCATCGGGTGGTTTGGCCCATATGACGGTTCGGTCGAGAACATCAAGTGTGGGTGGTAGAATTGAAGACAAACTACAGTTAGGGAACATTGTCGAGTTAGCAGAATTTCAACCCATGGAGGTATTAACAGTAGTAATGGATGCTGAAGGGGTCGATGGACCCCCTAGTAGCGAAATGACTGATTCGTTATTAAATGTAAGTATTTACCAGACTGTAGATACCACAATGAATGATGGTTTAGATATAATGGTTTTATCTGGATCAAATTATTGTGATGCAAACAATTGTGTGACTATTAATGGAACAAATTAAGTTTATTTTAACAGTGAAACAAATTTTTCGCCTAAGACTAGCGTAATTACTGATCTGCATTTAGTAAATAATAAGGCTAGATTGTTATTTAATAGCAATACTGATAAGAATAATGTTATAAATGTTTTAGAAGACAGCGAGAATAATTTAGACATTAGCGGGTTAATTGATTTAATACAAGAAGCGAATTATGTTACAGGTCCTGGTGAACCCATTATTATATTTAATCAACATGGGGATTTTAAAGTGTACAATTATTCTAGTAAGTCAATAGAGGTTAAACACGCTGAATTATTATCTAAAGGATTTACCTTTATTCCTGGTAGGAAAGGTAATATTACTGACGTGCTTATTGACTTAAAGTACTTGACTAGGAAAATGAATATTAAAATGAGTTTTTTACAGGATGGACACGTAAATACTAATGTTCTAAAGAGACCTAGCAAATTTAATCTTATCACAAATAATACAGTGATGATGTTTGAGAAGGCCTGTGAGTTAGAAATGCGGGAATATTTCAAAGGCAATATGAATAACAAAGTGAAAAATGTGTATAGTAATTTGACTGATGATGAAGTTGTAGTGCTTAATGAGCTTATCACAAATAAGGACATTCGTTTTATGAAGCCCGACAAGGGCAATGGAATAGTGATTATGGATAAAAATGACTACTCAGACTATATGTTTAGGATGTTAACAGGGGAAGCATATGAAGAAATAACTTTAAATGAAATTCATGTGGCATATTCAAAGATCGACCTGATGCTAAAGGATATGCTTTATCAAGGACAAATCAATGAAATGGATTTTGAGTATTTGGTGAATAATTTTCTGGTAATAAGCAATATTTTTGGCATTCCTAAAATTCACAAGGGTCTGATTGATGTTTCTTTCAGACCGATTGTGGATGGTAAAAGGAATAAAACTTGCTTTATAAGTAAATATTTAGATTTTCATCTTCAGGTGGGGTTAAAAATGTTCAATTACATTACTAAGGACTCATGGCATTTTTTATCCCAAATAAATTATGTGAGAATAGGCCCTTCAACTATTTTACTTACTATTGATGTTTGTAATTTATATTCAGTGATTCCTAATAGTATTGGGCTAGAATGGTTGGAGAATCAGCTAAATAAGATAGGGTCATTTGATCAGGATCAAATAAATGTTTTTGTATCCCTTATGGACATGGTATTAAACAACAATTTTTTGTTTTTTGAGGGCAGCTACTATAAGCAGGCTACTGGAGTAGCAATGGGGGCAGCGTGTGCCCCCGTTTATGCAAATTATGTTATGTCCTATTGGGAACAAGAATATGTGTTTCAAAGTGATTTTAATAAATTCATCCAGAAATATATGCGATTTTTGGATGATATTTTTATAATTTGGGATGGTGACATTCAAAGGTTGGAAGCATTCCTGGAATATATTAACAGTTCAGTCGATTTTTTAAAATTTACTTTTGTTTATAGTTATACTGAAATAAATTATTTAGATGTCCATTTGACAGTTGATAACGATAAAAGGAGTCTTATATCAAATATTTATAGAAAACCTACCTTTTCGAATTCTTATTTGGAATATCAGAGCTGGCACCCTGACCACCAGAAAAGGGCTATAATTAAAGGGCAGATGGTCAGGGCTGCCAGAATGGTTAATAACTACTTAAATTTTGAAAAGGAACTAGATTTTATTACAGGAATGTTTTTGAAAAGAGGTTACCCCGAGACCCTGGTACAAGCTATTAAGGTGGAGATTATAGATAAAAGAAAGGGAGGGATTTATCAGCCATATTAAAAAATGGTACAGACATAGGTGAGTTGTTGGTTGAATTTGAAGTGAAAAAGGAAAATAAAATTAAGGAAGGTTTGTTTTTTATAACCACATATAATTGTGACATGGAATTTATGGTGAGGATAATACAGAGGAATTGGGATTTATTGAAATTAGATACTAGTGTATATAGTAAATTAAAGGCCTCTCCTATTAATGTATATAGACAGGATAGATCTTTTAAAAAACTATTAGAGGGTAGTAAGTTAAAATTGACATCTAGGTCTTGTAGGCCGGTTGGGAATTTTAAGTGTGGCAGATGTAATAAATGCAAGTATGTTCTTACATCAGGAAATAGGATTAAATTAAGGAAAGAAATTATATTTATTAGTAGACATTATGATTGCTATAGCAGAAATGTGGCGTATTTAGTTAAGTGCAATCAGTGTCCGGCGTTTTATATTGGAAAAACCTGTCGTACACTTAGAGAAAGGATAGGGGAGCATTTGCTGGACATTAAACATATGAAAAATACTAATGCACTGGCAAGACATATTAAGATAAATATAGGTCACGAATTCCAATTTTGTATTATTCAGCAAGTTATTAAGGATAATCAAGGGCATATATTGGATGTTCATTTAGATATTTGTGAAACTAAGTGGCAAATAAGGTTAAATGCCACTAGTTATCCTGGAATTAATGACCATATTAGTTTAGCCCCATTACTAAAGTTAAGATATATACTGGGCTAAAATTTCTGCCATAAAATTTGTTTTTATCTAGACATTTTGTAACTTATATTGTTGGATTAACAAATCAAATTATTTTATTATTCATTTTGTACTGATTTTATCTTACATATTTTTATATGTTTATTTTTATGTAATATTATAGTATGTTTTTATTCATGGTTTTAGCTTATATATGTTTTTAGGTATATGTATGGTCTGATGGGTATGTGTCTTTAATTTTGTGGGAGTGTAATTAATCAATTAACCTGGGAGTGTTATAAAGGGAAGTGGTTTCAGTATGATGTGTTAGTTCTGATGAAGTCTGTATAAGTTCAAGACGAAACCTAGGTCAACTTGTCTACAATTGTGAATTGTGTGTCTAATAAATGGTATATTTGAGAAGTTCCTTGGTTGGACTGATTTGGACTGATCGAGTTTCCGTGTAAGATTATTGGTTCTTTTCTACCTTCTGTTGCCAGAGCCTTTGTGCTAAAGGCTTATGTGCTCTGGAGTTAGTATATAAAAAAATTTTTGCTTAACAGCAATCTTTCTAAACTTATGCATATTATTGAGATAGTCCCTTATTTTCTCTTTAGCACTCTGCGACTGCGCCTTTTCTTGTTCTGCGAGACTTCCCCATTCTGCAATACTTTAACCTTTGTCAGTCCCTCTAAATAGTTCTTGTTATTTCTTAGCCATATCTCTTTTTCTTTTCTTTCCTTTTTTTTCAAATAAGAAACATCTTTATTAAACCATCACTTATGAAATAAGCAATCATACATTTATATAAATGAATATAAACCACACAAGTTGCAAGCATTTTAAATCACCAACCATACTGACACACTCCATATGTCACTTATAATCTACCCAATCATTTTCAGTCTAACATTACATAGCTCATTAAGTCCTACCTTCTTTTAAACCTCATTCTTCCCCTGTATGTATTGTTCCCACAATTCCCATTTTCCTATGCCGTTTGCTCCTACCTTTTCTAAAGATCTCAATTTCAGTTGTTTTGTCTCTGTTACTATATGCACTATTTCTAGTATTGTTGGTTTAGATTTTGATTTCCATTTTTTAGTAATTGCTTTTTTGACACAGCAAGGCCTTACCATGTCTAGGCAATTCTAATTCTGTATTATAGCTCAGAAAAAACATGTCCCTCATCACACCAGTCTGCTGACCCAGCATCTCTGACAGTGCATCCTGCAGGGAATTCTTAAAATCCACCAACTCACCACATTACCAGAAAATATGTTCCCAATTAACTCTTTCTTCCCAATCACACCTCCAACATTTGCAGTCTACCTGAGGAAAAATTCTCTGGAGTTTACTTGGGGTATAAAAATATCTATGTAAACATTTCCAAGCAAAAATCGTAAGTCTACTAGATTTTGTTGCATATTTGGGAGATATACATATATCCTCCCAATGTTTCTTTGTGAATTGCTTATCCAGTCTCTCCTCCCAATCCTCTCTAACCTCCTCTGATTGATTCTTATAATTATCATGCAATATTGTATATGCTCTACTAATTATTCCTTTTTTAATGGCAGCTTTTGTTCCCTTTTTCTTTTATCTGTACACTATTTAAGTTCTGCTATCATTTTATCCCCTCCCTACCAATATTTTCTGAAGAAATTTCCATTACCCATTTGTTAAATTTCTTTCTTTTTAACAGGTGTCTGTATGTGGGGGGGGGGGCACCAGCATCTCATTTTTACTTCATTACCCTGCATTATCTTAGTTGTTATTGGTACATGATCTGAAATAACTATTGGATGTGTGTCAAAGCTTTCAGTTAAATGCACATGTGAAATATAATTTCTGTTTAACCTAGCCCAGTTTTTTGTACCTTGAGGAATAATATATAAATTCTGTCTGAGCTCCTTCTACTGAATTCACATTTTCCATACCAAACATTTTCATAAATCTAACCTCTTTTGTTATATTTTCCCTTCTAGGCCCCCCAGATACATCCTCACTGTTGTAAATGAAATTCCAGTCCTTGCTTATAAGTAATATTCCATGCTGAAAGCTGATTATTTCTCCCAGAATTTTCTTAAGCTCCATAATAGCAGTTGTAGGTCGACTAAAAATACATGTCATTGTAATCCTCCTCCCTTGCCAGTAGCCACTAACTACCACAAATCTACCACTATTATCTTTTCCCCTCTTCTGTCACTATTGAAGCTCTTCCAGCAATTAGTATAATTACTCCTTTTTTTCCTTTGGCCTGATATTCTGCTGAATATCCATTTTGAAATCCTTTCTTTATCAAATTCACATGCTGACTTCTTTCCATATGTGTCTCCTGTAGCATTGCTATTTGCACTCATCATTTCTTACCTGTTTGTCAATACCTGTGTGGCCATTTGCATTCTGAAATAATATGGATAGCATATTCATTATTATTCCCACCTAATATACATGACAGGTGTTTTAAAAGTCTGTTTCCAGCTTTTGTGTTACACGCACCCACTAATTTTTGGCAGGTTGATCATTTATATAGTTGTTTCTTGTTACATTATTCAAGAATTTTTGATTTAATGAAAACCCTTAAAAACAGACTCCCCAAAATACTCCAGAACCTTTTAACTTAAAAGAAACACACAAAGTTATGTACATCTTAAATTAATGAAGTTTAACTCTTCTGATAGGAACAGTTATCCCAAATCAACAGCTGTACCCGCAGGAATTATTTAACCTAAAATTAATATCCAAAAAGCAGGAGACCAGGATCCAATCCACACAAACAACATTTATTGAGCACTTTCATCTCCTGAATAGAAACGTCTTCAGAATAACACAGCATATTAAACAACAGCCTAATATATGCTATTCCAACAAATTAGTCGTCATCATTAACTAATTAATAAAATAATGTCCTGAAAGGACATAGAAACATTTAAAGAGCAACACATACACCCACACACACACACACACACACACACACACACACACACACACACACACACACACACACACACATATATATATATATATATATATATATATATATATATATATATATTTATATATAGATATATATATTTATTGCACTCACAGTAAAAAAGAAAAAATGCAAATAAAAGCATATAAAAAATACTTGACGATTAAATATATCCTATAATAAGGTAAAAATAAAGCAACAGATGTCAATATTTATGAATATGAAAATATATATGTATTTGTTGTTTATTAGCATTTTTTTTTTACATTTTTTTTATTTATTTAACATTTGTTGACCGGGAAAGTCCGACTAGGTTCCACAGATCCTGTTTTCAGCGGAGGCCCGGGGAGAAATGCTCCAGAATCCTACCCTAATAGTAGGTATCGATGACTGTCATATAAGAAATTGTGCCTAGAGCCTGAGAACAGAGCTGATGGATACTGCACTATTAAGACCCGGTGCTTCAGATGCATTTGTCCTAATTTGCCATCTGAGCTCAGCCATTTCTAGGTAATCATTGAGTGGCCCACCTCTTTCACCCATCCTAACCTGTTCAATGATAATGAATCTGAACCCATGTCCTTCATTGGTTACTATATGTCCTGCTAATGCATTTTTAACATCTTTCCTACTGATGTCATAGTAGTGTTGGTAAATTCTACTTCTAAACGCATTTTTAGTTTTACCAATGTAAAAACATGGACATTGGGTACATAGAGCGAGATACACCACTCCTTTATGCTACAGGAGACTTTCCCTCTCATAGTGTGTCTCCCATAATTGGGAATACAAATCTCCTTGGCTTCAATGTGTATTAGCATTGTAGACAATAGCAGCATTTAACCATCCCTGCCCCTGTATCAGGATCTCATTTCTGCCTTTCCATCATATTGTTGATGCTACATTCCTTTTTATATACAATGTTGGGAACAGGGCCTAACAGCTGTGCCTGTTCTGCATCACTTCTAAAAATCTTCCAGTTATGTTCAATAATATTCCTGATGCTGTAGAAATGCTGATTAAACTTGAAAATAGCAGATTTTTTATGGAAAGTCTTAGTCTCTTGATTTTCCTTGTTTAATAACCCTTTCCCTGTTCCAAGAAGCGGAAACAAATAGCCACTAGCTCTTTTATTTATTACCTCCTGAAGGATGTTGATTAAATAATTATCTGGATAACCACTATGTAGTAACATCCCTTTAAGGGTCTCAATTTGCTCTATAAATTGATCATATTCAGATATCATCCTGGCAAGCCGTACCGTATCCCATGTCCTTTTACAAAAGCTTTCTTTTGGTGCAGGGGTGGTAACTATCAAAATGTAGGAGGCTATTGGAGTAAGTGGGCTTGCAGAAAATAGTGGAGGTGAAATGTTTTTTGACCACATCTTTCTTGATGGTAATGTCTAAGTAATTCACCTCTGTAACACTAATAGAACGTGTAAATTCAAGAAAATCTGTGCTGGTGTTCAGGAATTCAAGAAAGCTTTCTAGTTCTGTCATATCACTGTTCCAGAAAATTATGATATACCATCCAGGTAACGACTGTAAAATGTCCATGAGTTAGCATAAGGACAATTAAAAATAATATCTTTTTCCCAAAATGCCAATACTAGGTTCACAAAGATGGGAGCACAGGCTGCCCCAATTGCTACCCCTTAACTTGTTTAAATAACTGCTGTTCGAAGGTAATAATATTGGTATCTAACACAAGTTCCATATGTGTTCTAATTGTTAAGATGGTGTTATGATTTAGGGTAGTGTACTGGCAAAGATATTGGTAAACCCAATCAATACCTGTGTCATGGGGTATGATAGAGAATAAGTCCCAAACATCAATTGTGATAAAGATCAGATTATCAGTACACATATCTTTCTTGATTTTAGATAGAAAATCCCAAGAGTCTTTAAGTATCCAAGGGCAATCCTTCAAAATATTTTTTAATTTACTGTCAATTAATACATTGACAGTAAATTAAAAAATATTTTAATAATAAATATAGCAATGGGAAATGTTTTAGATGCCTGACCATCCACAATGGGTCTAAAAGGGGGGGGGTCAACTAGGTCTTTGTGTAACTTGGGGACACCAAATATTGTAGGTATTTTAGGATGTTTAATTAACAAGTACTGATGTTCCTCTGGGTGGATTTGTTGGTTCATGAGCAATTCTTCCAGCATAACATCCACTTTGCTATAGTAAATGTTCTTCTCATTCAAACTAACTTCACAGTAGGTATCACCATATAATAGGGTAAACATTTTATTTATGTAGGAATTATAGTTCATGATAACCAGGCCACTGTCTTTGTCGGGTTTCATAACCCTTATTTCAGTATTGTCACAAATTTCTCTTAATAGTGCCCTTTCCACTGTGTTCAAATTGTTACACCGTCTCCCCCTGTCCCTGTTGAACAATTCCCTGATAGCTGTGTAACTGCTTTGAATTGTGAGACTCCTAAATTCAAGTTCTGGACTGACTCTGAGAAAGATGTGTCTTAAGGAAGGGGAATACTTTGAGGTACCCCTTTATCGAGGGGCAGCAATCTCAAAGGTAGCATACACGAGTAGTGTTGGTGTGGAGGGCACTGTAGTCCCCACACTGGTAGTTGAAGGGGAGGGAGGGCTTGCCCCCTAAAACGTATTTAAGGGGAGTACAGCAATTTCACAATTTACTGTTCTCCCTTACATTAGCTATTAATTGTTTGTAATTTTGAGATTCAATCACAGGTCTCAGTATTACAATAGCTAGGTAAGTAACAGAATGGTATTCAGGCATCAGTGAGAGGCTGGATCATGCATGTGGTGAGCATAACATGGAGAACTGAAAAAAGAAGGCAGTCCACAGGAGCTGAAAATTATACAGATAAAAAAATAAAGGAGAACCTACCACAAAGAGAAGAGAGCTTGAAATATAGAACACAACTGCAGGAAGCAATAAGAATAAAAGCTGAATTGATTATAAGAATAAAGCTTTTGGAATGGCCAGGGAGAAAAATGAAAAAAAAAACAGTAAAAGTACTGGCCTGGAAATTAAGACAAACATGATAAAGATAAAGAATTTAGATGGCAAAGGAGCGAAACTAATAGGGAAAGAGAGAGATGAAATAAAAGAACATATAGCCCATGTTTTCAGAACTTTTACAGGTATCATTCAGACGTCAGATGGGAATACAGGAACAACTGAATATGGATGAAACTACAAACAGTGGAATCAGCAGCTTTAAATGCAAAAATTACAGACATTATTTGCAAAAATTAGTGTTCTGCAAGTGTGGAAAACAATACAGATGGATTCTCAGGTGCATTCTATAAATTGACCACCACTGAGATAAAAGCACACCTTGCTTGTGCCTTCTGTGAGTAGGGGGAGGGACAGCAGTTACCCCAATCAATGGAGGAGGCAAGAACCATTCTCCTGCCTACAGAAAATAAGGAAATTATGGGTTTTGCTGCATTCAGACCAATATCCATTGTAAATGTGGACATAATGTCCAGGATTGAGAAAGTGTTGCTAAGTTGATACAGAAAAGGCAGCCTGTTTTTGTACAAGGCTGAACATCAGGAGCAAACTGGTGTCAAGTAGTGAGATTTGTAGTCTATCATAAAACCACATAAATCTTGAGAAAGCAGAAATGATGAGCACAAATTATGCTTTCCAATATAAAGAAAACATTTAATTCTGTTGAACGGCATTTCTCAGGTTTTCAAAGGGACTGGGTTAGAGAGAAAATATTTTAGCTGTGTGAAGGCATTTTACAAAATATCCAAAAAGTAGTACAAGAAAATAGGAGGGCGGGGGTCTCGACAAGGGAAGTCTATCAGAAGAAGTACAAGAAGGATGCCTACTTCACCTAATTTGTTCATCCTGATAATGGAGACCCTGGGCAGTGTGTTTCATAGGGAGAGACTGGAAAGGCTAGAGGCAATGGCAGGAGGCACAGCAGGTTTCTTTCTTTTTACAGATGACTGTATTCTCCTAGAGACAGCTGGAAGAAGAGTACACATGGGCAGGTTCAATGGACAGACAGATCTTGAATGCAATGCACACACATTTTCATAGATTTCATATAGTTTACAAGATAAAATCAGTCCATGGTTCATAATCACTTTATCAGTAATCACCCTCAAAGGACACCTCCTGCCTACAGAATGGCAAAACAACTCAAACCTAGGATAAATGTAGAGATACCCTTCTGAACATCAATGTTTACCTTAAAGGAAGCGAGTATATTGCTCTGTTTTATATATATAGCACAAGATTATTCAAGGGATAGAAGAAGCATTGAGCAATGTATCTGTCTCTCTCTCTCCACCATGTTTTGTTTATTTGCCCATGGAAGTTCTAGACCTTAATTCCAGTGTCTGTGGAGGCATTTATTTTGTGGCAGTGTAGGAGATCAAGGAAGTTCAGATCCTTAACAGCATGGAATGACACACACAAATCATTATTCAGTATTATGTACGAGACAGAGTATAGAGATAGGGCTTCAAGCCTGTCTCAATACCATAAAGATCATTAGTTGGTCTTTTTAATTAAGAACATCTGAGATTTTTCTAGCTCTGTAATGTGTTTGTACAGATGCTTACAAAAGGGGCATTATATTCTACATGTGGTCTGACCAGTGCAGTGTGTTTAGGAATGATAACCTCCTTTGGTTAATAGTTTGGCTACAATAAAAGAACATCCTGACTACTGTTGCTACATAGTGACCAAACAACAAGAAGTTGTATGCAAAGGTCTGGGATGACTGTATCACACTGCTGTGGAGGTACTGTCTACACTGTAAGCTGCTGTTTAGATTGCTTTACCCAAGACGATAATGTTACTTTACTCTGCAGTAAATTTAACCCATTCCTAATGCACCATTAATTTGTATGGTTTACCCTTGCTGAAGCAACTTGGATACTGAGCAACTGACAACACCCAGCTTGCAGGCATCAGCAAATTTATTTAGCCATATTGCTGGGTTAGTAGTTTGGAGATGAAAGAAGCAGATGACAGAAGGCATCCAGGCACTGAGCCCTGAGGAATGCCACTTGCCACATTTTTGCTTCTTGAGGTGGCACCTGCTACTTTAAAAAATATGGAATATGTCACTTGCTTTGGTATTACAAATGGCAGATAGGCATCTAAGCTTACAGTTCCATCATGGCATGGGAAATATGGTCAAAGGCCTTGGCTAGACCTATATATGCTATACAAACTGCATAGCTGATGTAACTTTCTCTGAGAGGTTTAGTAAATTATGTAGATGGAATGTCTTTTGACAAAAATCATTGTTGTCAGTCTAGAGCAATATGATTTTTTTTTTCAGTTGCAGCTTACAAAATCAGAGATAAGATCCATGATTTTGCAAATTAGGTTTGCTAGGCTGTTTCACAATTCTCAGAATAATATGTGTAGCCCCCTGTTTAGTTTCATAGGTATGTACTACGCTATTGATCTATGAAGATCTTAAGAAGCCTAGCCTTGCATTCCCGTGTAGTTTTTAGCACTTATAGTCTGTGTAAAAATAACCCAGAGACAAGCAGAACAAGGATATAATGGGACATTTACATGTGCTAAAACAGGGAGTGAATTTATGGTTACACATCCATTTGATGAAATTGCATTTGAATAGAGTAATACAAGTGCTTTGCTTTATATGGATTGAAAGAAGGTTCTATAGTAGTAGAATTATCTGTTATACATACATGTCCCTCTAACATGTTCTGCTTCTGTTGCAGGAGAGGTTAAAATCTCTTGAGTTAGATTTTGTGCCACAATTGGACTAGCAAATGTGTAATGCATCTGATAGAGTAGAGCAGAGTCTGTTGCGACTGTGTATGAGAGACAGAGGTCACTCTTTAGTAGCTGGTCTACTCAATTTTCATGATTTAGGCCCTTGATTATCTTAGTGCTAAGCATTGTGGTCATTCCAGTTGTGACAAATGTTGGGACAGTTACTTAGCAAAAGGGGCATTACACTCAATGGTTGGCCTAATGAGTGAGGAGTACAGTGCAATGAGTACATCCATGGACCTGGACTTCATACCTTTAGATATAAGCTATGCAATGAAAAGGGCTTTCTTATAGTAGTGAAATATCTGACCACTTTTAGGTTCATATATAGTTACTAGGCTTGCAAATCCAAGTGACCATTGAGGAGCTTAGCCCACATTCCCAGATGCCCCCCAAGCACTGTAAGATTAAATTACTTTTTCAAGGTTACACAGTGGGCAAATGAGGGATGAGGGAATCAAACCCTTCACCACAGGAACTAGATCCCTCAGCCTTAACACTCTACGCAAAATGCCAGTCTTTATTGAGAGTTATAATAACAGCTGTTTTCCATACCTTAGGAAACTATCCCCTAACTGTGTTTAACATAAACAGTTTTAGGAAGGGTTCAGACATAGTGTGTTTGTAGTTGTTAATTAAGCAATGATGTATGCTGTTTTGCCCACAGATGTTGGTATTTTTTAACCTGTAACGGGTCATTTGAGACATGCTCCATAATAATCTTGCTGGGGGGAGAAGGTAATTTGGAATTTCTGAAATGCCATTGAATGTTTCTGGTGGGGAGTGGGCACTAAATTTATCTGCAGATATATTAGTAATATATTCAGCATCAGTGTGTGTAATACCATTATAAATTAATTCAGTGTTTTTTCTTAATCATCTGTTATAATTAAGAAGGATTTATGATTATGCTGTTGTTTCAAATGTTAATTTTAAATCATGTTCCATTTTTATATTCCTTCTGGTAACTTTAAGACTTGTGCTGCTTTTTTATAGAACCTTCAATGTTGGCAGATTTTGATTTAGTATAAGCCTTAATTATTTTCCCCATTTTATTATAGACCTTATTACTCCTGGCATTCTACCAAGGTGGTTTATTTTTATATTCTGCAGATCACTGGTTCTGACCGGGACCACTGGATTATACTCTTACATGGTTGTAAAATTCATTGGCATAAGGGACAGCTGAGATTCCTTGGAGGCTGGAAATCTTGCTGTTGAATTTTGAGAACTTATCATATAGTTTTAATACCTTTGTCTTTTTATAGTCCTTGTATTCTGATTTGTGATTCTTATAGTTTTAATAGCTTTGTCTTTTTATAGTCCTTGTATTCTGATTTGTGTTTGGATTTGACCAGTGATGAGGATGCTACAGCAGTACTTCAGGTATGTGCAGTACTGGTGAGGTGAGGTCTAGAAGATATTGAATCTCTAGTGGGCTGGATTAATATATTTACAAGGGAATTAGCATTTACTAATTCTATGAATGTCTGGACATTCCCAACCTTTGTAGTACAGATACTCTAGTCAATAAATCATTAGTTAAAATCACCCATCAGAAATGTACTTTATCTGTAGTTCAGCACACACATTTTGAAATCATTCATAGTCCTCTGGGGACATGGAAAGTGACCTGTTTCAAGCAACAGATTGATAATCTGTCTTGTTTAGGGAAATTTTAAATTCAGTTAAGTTTTATTTCATAGTCTTGGAGAATCTATCAAAAGATAAGTGGGTCACTGGCAAATTGATTCTCCCCTGCAGTTTTCATCAGGTTTGAATGCATGAACGGCATTAAAGCCAGCAAACAGGGACTGATTTCTTTATATTGGAACCAAGTATGTGTTATGACACAGATATGTTTGAGTAACAGAAGAGGTTTGAAATATAATAGTTTATTGTTAAGACTTCTGACACTGAGCAGAGCAACCTTGATGTGGTCTGAATTGGAGTTTACTACAAACATTTTTGTAATGTCGGAATTGTTGAGAAGGTGGAATTTGCTTAAAAAAGGCACTATGGTCACAGCAAATGCTTTGGCTAGCATGCAGAAACCATTAAATGAAATGTGCAGACCATCCTTGTTGAAGTAAGCTGGGCTGTCAGTCATCTCATTCACAGTTTACTCTTACAGGATCTCCCAAGTAGAAGTCACATCATGTTCCTAAACTGAAAAAGCAGTATTTTCATATATGTTGGCTATTGGTGTGTATAGCTATTCCAGATATTTGCTGAAATATTTCATCTTCGAATATAAATATATTTTTCAAGGACAAGTAATTCACAAATAGCATTAATATAGTTTAAATGAACTAAGAAAATTCGCAAAATTGGTACATGGCATCTTCAATACCATAACTGTTTGGGGTAACAAGAATCTTCGCCAGGTGTAACAAGCATCACTTGTAATCCAGTGTTCATCCAAACATTGCAAAAAGTCATCATTGTCCTTTATAAAACTCTATTTTTGTTAAAATGGCTTAAGAATATTCTCCAAAAACACAGAAGTCATCTCTCTAATTCACTCAATGAAGGAGACAATAACTCTCATTAAGGGGATTTGAGGGTAAAAGCTCCATAAGTTTAAAAAAAATGCGTACTAGCAATATATGCAAATGAAACACCAAACTTTTTATAGTCATTATTACTTTGCTTACCTCCATCCTTGAAATAATTCAACAGGAACCCTTATCATTTAGTAACTTCTAATTGTTTTATATATAATATAACTTGTTTTGTTCGAAAGAATGATGTTGTGTTAGCTTTTTTAATAACAGTGTCACTGTTCTTTGAGTAAGTTTGTCAGTGTTTCTTCCTCTTCATTAATCAAGTTGATAAATGTAGAACACAGTTTAGAACCAAACAAGGCATACAGATCATTCTAACATGCTTATTGCAAAGATATAATGATGGAGTGACGAACAGGAACAAAAGTAATATATATTTTTTTAAATGTTCAAATCATCACCACCAGATGGACATAACATTTCAATTGCAAATGCATAAGTAAACATTCTCAATTCTGTTAAAACTGTTAGATAAATTTCCATAGTGAGTAGGAATAAAAGTCAGCCATTTGTTCTGCTGTGTAAGTTCTAGATTAGTTCATATATAATTAGTAATGTTGTGGACAATATAAAGGGTGTTTCCCTATGATTTCTGAATCAGTTCCACATCACCGGTCCCTGATAGCAGCCACTTCCATTGTTTCCTCTTCTGCATGTTTTGGTTTCCATGCTTATTTTATGTAGTAGTGGTAGGAGCAGAGATTTGGGAAGCAAAGAAAAATCCCCATCATTTGAAACAGAAAACCCTGGTACAGAAACAACAGTTTTAGGCAGGGAAGGCTAGGGTGAGCTTTGACAACAGAAGAAATATGCCTTTTACTCTATTCTTAACCTGGACTCTCTACTCAGCTTTTTAAAATGTATTTACCTTTAATCCAGTGCTAAAAGAGTCTGATTACTGCCTTATAGTGACATACTTAAATAGTTCCATAAATTATTTATTTGAATAAACCACTCTTTCCATCCTCACTGGGTATTGAAGATAAACAGCAATGTTTACTTTGCTGTTGTCCAACTTTTTTTCTTCCCTGTGTTCAAATGCATGTCCCACATCTTTTCCACATTTGAATCAACATACTTCTGAAGTGCAGCATGTCCAGATCTTATTTACAAATGTAAAGCTAAGAGTAAATGTGCATTTAATAGTCTGGCTTTAACAACATTTGCCATTTGA
The DNA here is from genome assembly GCF_019279795.1 of Protopterus annectens. Classification (NCBI taxonomy): domain Eukaryota; kingdom Metazoa; phylum Chordata; order Ceratodontiformes; family Protopteridae; genus Protopterus; species Protopterus annectens. Next base: position 467,520,526 of record NC_056731.1, read on the forward strand.
ATAATAGGGGGAGCACTTTCTGCAGTAGTGCCTTCACTGATTTGTGAGTCCAGTACAGTGTCCTGCCTCTTACTCTAGGTGTAACACCTTTTATTCTTTTGTTAACCCTGTCATTATCTCCTTGTTGTGGTAGCTGCCCTAGCTGTACCTAAGCCAGCACAATTAGTCCAAGCTGTGCAATTTTCATTCATGAAGCCATCTACAGTTTTACAATTTTCTACTCCTGTTGTATGTTACCTTTTCAGTAAATTTTCAAAGAAATCAGCTGGTTTGTTAACTAAATGTGGATGCTCAAAAAGCAAACAGTAATGTATGTTAGAGAGCTTAATTGACTCATTTATGACTGGTACACAAAAAATCAAGCAGTGTGGCTGTCAATTGCCTTCTGCTCCTGTACAATCAAACCCAAACCTTGTACTGTTACCAAGTAAACAGACTCTTTAACTGACTATTATCTACCTTTAGACAACTTCATACTCAAAAACAGTTTCAAGTAACAAATCCCCACACTCATCTCCGTAACTGCAAAGTCTGTCCCTGCTCTTTCTCCCCAGTTAATCAGTTGTACCCCCCACCAAATTTCTTCTCTCAAACCACAGAGATTCTCCTCTCATCAACAGCTGTAGAATTTTGCTGTTTTCATAACTGTTAATGTGAACCATTAACCTCTTTTTTCTGTAACCTTGATCATGTAGATTAACAATGAAACACTCTCTCATACACTTTTGCACCCAGTCCTGTAGATTTTTACATATTTTAGTGTTTTGGATCTCTTGCCAAAATGTAACTCTTTTTTTTTTTTTTTAAACAAGAAACATCTTTATTGAATTATCACTTATGACAAAGACAACCATACATTTATATGGATGAAAATAAACCATATTGACATTTTCAGTTGCAAACACGTGAAGTATAATCTTCCATACATTGTTCAGTTCAGCGTTACATAGCTCATTGAGTTCTTGCCTTCCCTTAAACCTCATTCCTACTTCAAGACATTATTCTGCATGTATTGTTCCCACAATTCCTATTTTTATGTAATTTAATCTTACCCTTTTCTAAAGCTCCCACTTCTAGTTATTTTATCTTTGTTACTATATTCACAACTTCTAGTATGGTTGGTTTAGTCTTTGATTTCCATTTTCTAGTAATTGCTTTTTTAGCAGCCACTAGAATTAAACCCAACAAGGCCTTACTATGACTAGGTAATTCCAATTCTGCATCACAGCTCAAAAAATAATTTCCTTAGTTATACCAATTTACTTACCCATGATAAGATATTTCTGATAAGAGGAGTCTGCAGGGAAGTTTTAAAGTCTACCAACTTATTACACTCCCAAAAAATATGTCCACAATTACATCTTTCTTCCCCAGTACATCTCCATTTGCAGTGTACTTGAGAAATCATTCTTTGGAGTCTGCTTGGGGTATAAAAAATACATATGCAAACACTTCCAAGCAAAAATCCTAAATCTTCTAGCCCTTGTTGCACATTTGGGAGCCATACATATATCCTCCCATTGTTTGTGAATTGCTTATCCAATCACTCTTTCCAATCCTTTCTAACCTTCTCTGATTGATTCCTATAGTTATTATGCTATATTTGAAATGCCCTACTATTTATATATATTTTAACAACTTCTGTTCTAGATTCTGCTAAAATCTCTGCCAGTGCTGGTCTGTCACTTTCTTTTATTGTACTGCTGTTCCCACTCTTCTACATGAGGCATACCCAAATTACTTTCTTCTTTGCTGCAATCCCTCTTTTTTTGCTTTTCTTCTTTGACAATGCTCCTTGTTAAACATATCTGCACACCTAGTATGTGCTGAATCTGTAATCACTTTACTTCAAATATTGTTTGTACTCAAAGTGCCTGCTATAATCTCTTTGTAAATATTTCTCTCACTAAATACTTTCGAAGCTTTTCACCCAGAGTCTCAATAAAAAGGGGTATTGCATTGTCTAGTCAGACATTCCTAGTGATCAAATGCAAAAAATAAATAGAAACCATTATGGCTTTTTAGTGTACTTTAAATTTCTTTTACTTATATTTGGTAATGTAGAAAATTCAACATGGCAAAACCCATTTTTGGAAAAGGTCTTGCTAGAAAAGTTCCATGAAGTACATGAATTCATATTACATATGTAAGTGAGAATTAAAGTATACATATCAAAAGTACATATTTGTTTGTCTTTCAGCTTTTTCCCCGGTAAGGGGTCGCCACAGCGGAACTCCGTCCGCTAAAAGTACATATAATGGGACAGAATTAAGAGAGAAGGTCTTTGGAAAACATTAACTATAATAATGGCAATATTTGTAAAACCAGGTCCATTTAGCACAAATGTATGAATGAGAAATGATGAACTGTTAGTGTAAGTGTGAAGGCCAACAGTTTAACAACAATGTAACAGTATACAGCAGTGTCAGTGCACTGTCCTTTCTACTGAGTTTTTCAGTATATGCATACAAATTAGAGTGATTTGTCATTTTGTGCAAAGTTGAACAGTTCACAGAGTAGAACAGAGGGCACCAAAACGGCAGAAGCAGCACAGTCAGATGATGTCTGAGGATGTATGGAACATAAGTAAGTAAGTAGAAGTAGAGCAAGGCAAGAGTAATGTAATCGTGAAAAGTGAGGATCACTAGGTCAGAGACAGCCAGACAGATGTGAAGTTTTGGACTATAGTAGAAAACACATACAACAGAATAAGTTAATGTCACATCTAGTAAATGGAGCAGTTACAACATGAGAGAGATAGTAGTTCTGTATGTAAAGCAAATTTTAAATGGCTAGTACTTGAGATTTATCTTCCACAAAGTGGGAAGTCTATACACAATGTGACCATTATAGCATGTCTCCATGCCAGTTTGCTGAGCTAACCATATTAGGTTGATTAAGTCCGTGAGCCCTTATAATCCTGGTTGGTATATACTGGTGACAAAGATGTGCAGCAGGACACTGGTGAGAGTGCTGGAAGGCCTCAGCCACAATTTTTGTATACGAGCTGGCAACAAGTGGGCAACTTGAACTGCAGTGACAAGCAGCATTAGGGAGACTGGCAGCAAATATTATTATTTTATTATAACATTGCTCCAACTCAAGGAGTTGAGTGGTTTGGAGACTTGTGTGCATAGCAGAAGCACATATGAAACTTGACAATGAAAAGGAAGGGGCAGTGGCTAAGCTGGCATCACTCATGAGAATTTCCCTTACTCTATAAAGGAGGCCCAGTCTTGGGCTCAGTGGGCTACTTTTTATATTATTGTCATATAATAAGTGGTTACTAATGATGATCTATAGCTACTTTGCTTTACTGACAAGATAGATAGGTGCATTGTTAGCAAAAAAGATTAGAAACTCAGATTGGGAGGCTTCTGAAAACTACATAAAAACATTGCTTTTTTATTGTGTTACAAAAGGGCAGTTGTTAAGACAGACAGCTTTGGTATATACCACTAGCACTGCATCATCAGAGTATCAAAAAGATTTTGGTAGGGTGTCATTCAATGTTATGCATTTCATTAGAAAAGATATACAACAGTAGTGGCCTCAATATCAAGCCTTAGGGATCTCTTATACCAATACGAATTGGATAATAGATCCCATCTTTGCAACAAAGTACTAAGTTGGAAAAATAGTTAGCAGTGGTGAAGTACAGACCAAGTGCAACAAGTTGACATAAGAGGGTAAGATAATAAGGACAGCATAGCCATCATGATAAAATGTTATTGTTCACACTTATTATACATGACAGTTTTTTGAATGTGTATTTCCAGCTTTTGTGTTGCATGCATGTACTAATGTTTGGCAAGCTGATCTTTTGTAGAGTTGTTTTTTTCCCATCTCCACTTGAACCTACGTCACAATTTTCAAGACGTTTTGCTCTAATGAAAGCCTTCAAACAAAAAACTAAATACCATATACCCCATCCCCATTAACTTGGAACAAGCACACAAAACTATGTACATCTTCAAAACATGAAGTTTATCCCTCCAGAAGGGAGCAACTGCCCCAAATTGATGACTGTACCTACAGGCATAAGCTAAAGTAAAATGCAAACTAAGTCTGTTCTACCACTTACACTGATTGCTGTTTGTTCTCTTCTTATCCTGCTTCCCCTCCCAGATATGAAAACCAGCTTGTGTGCTTTCAGAAAACGAAATACACACAAAGGGTTGGTGTATAAAGCTCCTCTTAGTAAAACAGCAAATATCCAAAAGATAAAAAAGAGAGAACACCATGGCAAAGGCAGGTAATACAAACAAGTAAAATATTGTGTCAAGTCAAGGATGGTTAACTGAACCAATTTCCATCTATTTGGAAAAGCAATTGAGAAGTTTGGTTGGTAGTACTGACACTATTTTGAGAGATGCACACAATTTTCTATGTACACTATCTAACTATGTATTTTCTGATATATTTGAATCCAATACTATTCTGGTGACCCTAGATGTAGTGTCATTCTTTATCAAAATTCCAAATGAGACAGGAATTGAATTTATCAGGGAGTTTTTGAGATCCAGGAATATTCCTGGAGAAAATATTCAGTTATATTGTCTGTTGATAGATTTAGTTCTGACTAATAATGTTTTCTCCTTTGATGGTCAGTACTTTCTTCAAACCAATGGAGTAGCCATGGGTACCCCATGTGCTAACTCTTATGCAAATTTAGTGATGGCACGATAGGAGAAAGAATTTATTAAGAACAATGAGAGATACTCTAGATTTATACCATACTGCAAGCACATTGTAGATGATGTTTTTCTTTTATGGAATGGTACCACCAATGAACTACAATATTTTTTAGAATATGTTAATTCTACTACTTATTTCCTTAAGTTCACTGCGAAATGGTCCACTGAAAGAATTAAGTTTTTAGATGTATCTGTGATAAAAGAATGATAAATGATGCATACTGAAGTATATAGGAAGGATTGCAGGAAGAATAATCTCCTTCATAGGCAGTGCATGCATCCTCAGCATATTTATAAAAATGTTATACAGAGCCAGGGTTTAAGGATATCTAGACTTACAAGTTCACAATTAAGCTGTAAGAGAGCATTATCGACTTTAAAGGATGAGTTTATGGAGAGAGGTTATAAGCCACATGATTATGGAAAGCTAGATAAACCAGAGTATATAGCTAGGTCTAACAAGGGTAGACCATTTTTTAATAATCATTATAGAGCTAGTAATCCGAATTCTCATGTTAATAAATTAAATGCATCGCAGAAATGTAGGATGGTGTTACCCTATAATAGTAACAATAAGACTATGCTTAGGATTAGGGGTTGGGAGGGTGGGCTAATAGTTAAGGTGTTTGCCTTACAAACACAAGGTGCAGGATTTGAGTCTCACAAAAGATAATTGGCTAGGCTTAAAATGGCTCACAAGGGCAGTTAGCCTAGTACCAACCGGGTCTAACTGGGTCTATTAACAATAACTGGCAGATTTTGACGTCAGATGAGAAGTTGAGAAATATAGTTGAAGAACAACCACGTTTCTCCTATCGGAACAATAAGTCACTGAAGAGATTACTATGTTGTAATGACATTAAGGTTGCTAATAAAAGAATTGAATCACAACAACAAGGTACATTTGGTTGCAGACGATGCAACTATTGTCAACATATGTGCAATAAGATAGAGTTATGCATCCTTCTACAAATTATATGTATTTGTTTAAACATTATGCGGACTGCATGAGCAGAGACTTCATTTACTTAGCTTACTGTATAAAATGTCCATGTTTTTACATAGGGATGACCAACCGTACTTTTAGAGGTAGGGTTAGAGAGCATATTTATACTATAAACAGGGAAGATGAAGGAAATGCTCTAGCCAGACATATTCCACCCATAGATTTCTGTTTTCAGTGTTAGAGGTAGTACATTGTACATGTAGGCTAGGCAATTTTAAAAATCAGACAGAACAAAGAGAAATCAGATGGATAATTAAGATGCAAGCATATAAGGGGTTTGGTCTCAATGATAAAGTAGCATTGAAACCGTTTTTGTCTGAGAGGCCATTAATGCACTGATAATTTTAAAAGTGCTGTCTTCATGAATTGTTTTTAATATCTCCATGACTTGAAAAGTTGGTTTATGTTCTATATTATATGTGTGTGTATGTGTGTGTGTGTATATATATATATATATATATATATATATATATATATATATTATATATGTATATATGTTTGTTTATATGTTATATATATATTTTATAAATGATTTTCTAACAGTTTCATATTTAATATACGTGTATATTTTTTTATTTTTTAATTTGAAATTATTTATTTGGATAGAACTATATATGCACAATAGATTTTATTTTGTCTTTACTTGAAACATTGAATAAGGTTTCTATCTCTTTAAGAGATGATGGTTTCTTAACTGACTTTTAAATTGATTCTGTTGTTGCATATATAAATTACATTTTTTGAGTTGTACCACATTAAAGTGAGGAAGCGTCCATCGAGACGTGAAAGCACTTACTTCAATAAATATTTTACTTGTTTGTATTACTTGCCTTTGCCTTGGTGCTCTCTCTTTTGCTTTCAGAAAACATTAACTTGTAGCCCTAAGAAAAAGTGCACTGGTTATCTTTAAATAACACTAAATATTAATGCTATGAAGGTTGTTACCTCTTATTCACTTCCCATAATTTCAGACTTATTTTTTTCACTAATCTGCTTGCCATTATATCTATAAATTTTCCATTTCCTTCAGCAAGGAACACTCAGAATTCTCAAGATTAACTGCTTACTCCAGCAAACAGCCTGTCTCTGTGGACAAGTACTCAGTGATGAGCCTTTAGTTTCACTCAGAAAAGAATGAATATCTGCTATCCACTGCAGACAGACTTCACTGAACATTTACCTGGAAAACAAAGAAATTAATATATTTGCAGTTGTAAGAAGCTCTGCATTTTCATGGCTTTTATCATTTTGTCTTATTTTTAAAGCCTACATTCTTAAAAAAACACCTGTTTACATCTTATGCCAAAGGTAGTAATCTAGACATTCACCCTTGCAAAATATAAAGAGAAAATATCCTAATTATACATATAATATAATAAACACACTTTTATACCCTGTCCCTACCCAGCAGCCTAAGATCATAACAAATGGATATTAAACTTACTTTTGTTCAGCATTTTTTCTCATTATACTGTAAAACCTTTATTTTTTACAATTAAAAAAGTACTTGTTTACTTTAATATCTTTAACACATACAACAGTCACTGAAAATAGCCCCCACACACATTTAAAATACCCCTGACTACACACTACATAAAATTGTTTTACTGTATATTGGATACAGTTTATATCATGAAATGTCTTACACAAATACAAATAAGAGCAATTGTTTTCCTTAAGTTAGTTTTCTCCCTTTTAGTGTCCTTCTAAACATTAATGATATAAAGTAGGGCATATGATTTATAGTCCACTCATAAGTCTAACAAATTCAACAAAAGTCCAGTGTTTTTCAGCCACTTTTTCTTGTAGAACCATATTTTGCAAATGTGATAAGATGGTTTATAGTCTTCCATTTATTCAGTAATTTCAGAGTTGCTGGTCTTCTTCCTGTTCATCTCCATCTCCCATCACTAGATTCTGGTTCAAATCTGAGGTACTGCTGAGTCTCCTAATTAACTTCGGTGCTTTTTTCAGTCTGTCAAGCATTTTTGTTTGGAACATTGAAAAAGTGTTTACTGGCAAAGTCTCTTTATGAAGCTTACCATCAGAAGAATGAGAAGCAGAGTCCCCTTCTGCTTGCTGACTCATTTTTTGTTGGATAAACTTTTTTATTTCCTTCATAGCTTGTTCTATGTCAAAAAATAACTTTGATCATCCAGGAAAAAAATAAAACACTTTGAAGACAGCTGGATACAGCAGCTTGAATCTCACACCTGCCTCTTGACATTCCCTGATTACTTGTATAAATGTGCTTCTCTTCTGCCTGGGGTATAGTGAATATTCATTTTCTACAAATGCTCTGTCTCCAATTGTTAATACTTTTCCTTTCTGCCACAATTTTGTCAGGATCAACTCTTTCTGCTGGTATGATTGCATGTTTACTAATATAGGTCTTGGCTGCTTTCTGATGGCCAGGTTTGGAGCATACACTCACTGTGTCCTTTCGATTAACAAATCCTGTGGTGCAACACCAGTCCAATTGATTATTTCTGCTTTCATAAAATGAATACAGTCTGTTCCTTCCAATTTCTGTGGTACAGCAGAAAATTTTATCTGAGCACTCTCTCTTTTAACTCTGCTATCTTTTAAAATAGTTCATATTCAGCTAGCCTTTTCTTCATGTCAATGTCTAATTTTTGCAGATGTATCAGTTCATCTGAATGGCTAGTTAAAGCTTCTTCTATGTTTTTCAGCCTTTTGTTGTTTGAATTGCTATATTCCTGCAATGTTTCATTTATTTTAATCACCTTTGTGTAGATTTAATTCATTTTTCCTCTAAATTATTGTTGAAGCTTTAACTACTTTTTGCTAAACAGTTGCAGAATCCTTCCCAGATGGTGTTTTCTCTTTACCTTTTCTGGTTGATTTTCTTTCAGGTTTTCCATATGTCTTCTTTGCTGGCATTCAGGCAGTGTATTTACTAGCAGGTAACTGAATTTTATTAAAAAAAAAAGCTTCAATGGCACTCTTTTTTTCTCACTTTCTATTTTCACACTGGGAGAGCTGAAGTTATGCTGTTGGTCAGTGTGCAGCCATTTTAGAAGTCAAGCTAGGAGTTTTGCTGATGTAGTAGTCTTTCTAAGTTGTGCTCTGTTTTTTCAAAATGTAAGTGATTTAAAGTCTTCTATAAGCTAGGGCACAGCTTATCCATTGACTGTTTTTCTTCTAGGTTGGCACCAGAACATTTAAATTGCTGATGAAGATGGAATTAAATTGATTCTTCTAAGTGATATTATTTTACAAGTGACCAGTTAACTTGATATAGTAGTAGTAAGAGAAAAATATGTTTGAAATTGATTGTTGTTTCCTTCTAGGTTGAAATGTACAGCCCTCCTTATGTTTGAGAGGTACTTTATTATGTATATGGGCTGTTGATCACTCAAAGGACTGCATAGGAGATGAGCTAGTGACGACATCTTCTGGATTAATTGATAGCAGCCATTCTACAGTATTGACATGAACTCAAATATCATCTTTTATATTGTCATTCAGCCAGGAGAAGTATCTTGCAATGGTGACTTTAAAAGATCAGAGTATGCAAACTCCACTGAATTTATTCCCTCGGAAGGAACTCTGGAATTTGTACTTTAACTTTCAAGGGCTGTGTCCTGGGCATTTTGACAAAATCAAGTTATATCCTCACGGTTCAAACAAATGTTCATATCTCCAGAACCAAAAGATGTTACTATGGAAGTGTAATTGGCAAACTATTAAACAGATGCAGACATTTTCAGTGATAACACTCAGATTCTAGGTCTTAAACTGGATTCTATATAAAAAAAAAACACTGCTAATATTAATTTTTGTAACATTTTGCAAACAACTTACAGTATTTCAGCAAACATTCAAGCTTTGCACATACTGTTAGCATAATTTTGTTAGTCCTGCTCTGAGATTTCACATGAGGCTAAACAGTTCTGCATCTATTGCTTGGTTGTTGGGATAGTTAGACAAATATGAAAATGATGACAATATAAATAAGTACTATATGAACAACATTTAACATCTCTTTAGTTTGACAGAGTTCAAGTGTCAATGTAGTGTCCATCATGTAAACTTTGAAATTAAATATTTCAGTATCTTGTATGAAGTATGGTTTTGGAATGGCCATGGTGGTGTCGCCTCAGAGCAAGAGGCTCTCCAGTTCGATTCTCGGCTGGAGTGCCTTCTGTGTGGAGTCTGCATGTCCTCCCCACAATCAACTGAAATTTAAAAGACATGCAGGTAGGTGCGTGCGTGTGTGGGTGTGCCTTCTCTGAAGGTTGGGCGCCAGGCTGGCAACTCGACATCGTAAAAATCACGGCCAATCATAAGCGGACCGGAGGTCCTCTGTGGTGACCCCTAACTGGGAAAAGCCGGAAGACTTTTTTAGTGTAAATATGAGCAGATTGTATTACATCCTTGGAGGTGACACTAGGATGAGCCTTCTAGCAACAACAAAGATTAAATGAGTTAAGTGATGGACTTAAATTTGTCTGTTTTAATTATGTCAAAGCTCAATTCTAGATTGTTGAAGTCTGAGGCCTGGACAAAGAGAAGCTTGCAGTATACATAGGTCTTGTATAAAATGGCTGTTCTACTAAGTGTGTTAAAGCACATTGTCTAATTATATAATTGTCCATTGGAAGAATCTCACTATCTGTAATGTGTGCTTTTATGTAAATTCCAGAGACTGTTACTAGATTCCAAGGGTATTAAAAATCCAGCTGCAAAATTAAGTTAGTTAATTATGAAAATCATGAGCATTATTGTGGCATAAAGTAAGTCTAGATAACTTAAGTAATGGCGTTGAGATGTGACTATAAAGTGTATTAGGAGACTTTGTGGGGACAGGATTCAGGTGAATAACCATACAGCAGAGAAGATGATTCTTACAATAACAGGATCTACTTGGTTTGTTCAGTATTACTAGTATGATATGGTGTAGTCTTACTGACAACTGTACCCTCAGATATATAAAGTGCAAGGGGTATAGACGATAGGGCCACTATTTGGGTTGAAGCTAGGAGTTCTGAATTCAAAAACCTCAGGAATAGAGTTGATGTTTTAGAACATCAATATAGTTTCACTGAGACTGCATAATAAATAAAGCAGAATTACACATATAGTAATACTGCACCTACAAGGATGACACTATACAACAAGTGTGTATAAATTGTCTGTACTGAATGAGGCATTACAGGAAGTATAGATAGGTTTTAAAGAGAAGGAGAGCAGTTACTGGAAATATAAGAGGAAACAACTGATGGAGAGTGGCAAAAAAGAAGGTGGTACAAGATGCCCCACTGGGTGTTACTGCACAGCAGCATAGTGACAGCGAATTACTGCACACCAGCCTAATAAGAGGGTGTTACTATACAACAGACAAAGGACGAGGTGTTACTGCAAAGAGGCCTAAAAACAGGGTGTTTCTTAACAGCAGCCTAATGACAGGGTGTTACTGCACAGTAGCCTAAGGACAGGGTGTTTCTGTATACCAGCCTAAGGACAGGGTGTGACTGTACAGCAGCCTAGGGACAGGGTGTGACTGTACAGCAGCCTAGGGACAGGGTGTTACTGTACAGCAGCCTAGTGACAGGGTGTTATTTAACAACAGCCTAATGACAGGGTGTTACTGTACAACAGCCTAATGACATGGTGTTACTTAACAACAGACTAATAACAGGGTGTTACTGTACAGCAGCCTAAAACAGGGTGTTACTGTACAGCAGCCTAGGGACAGAGCTTGACTGTACAGCAGCCTAGCGACAAGGGGTTACTGTATAGCAGCCTAGGGACATGGTGTTACTGTACACCAGCCTTAGGGCAGGGTGTTACTGTACAGCAGCCTTAGGACAGGGTGTTACAGTACAGCAGCCTAGTGACAGGGAGTTACTGCACTGTAGCCTAATAACAAAGTGTTACTGTTCAACAGACTAGGGACAGGGTGTTAGTATACAGCAACCTAAGGACAGGGTGTTACTTAACAACAGCCTAATGACAGCCTGTTACTGTACAGCAGCCTAAGGACAGGGTGTTACTGTACAGCAGCCTTAGGACAGGGTGTTACTGTACACTAGCTTAGTGACAAGGAGCTACTGAAAAGCAGCTTAATGACAGGGTGTTACTGAACAGCAGCCTATGAACAGGGTGTCACTGTACAGCAGCCTAGCGACAATGTGTGACTGTACAGCAGCCTAGGGACAGGGTGTTACTTAACAACAGCCTAATGAAAGGGTGTTACTGTACAACAGCCTAAGGACAGGGTGTGAGCTTACAGCAGCCTTAGGACAGAGTGTTACAGTACACCAGCTTAAGGGTGTTACTGTACACCAGCTTAGTGACAGGGAGTTACTGAACTGCAGCCTACTAACAGGGTGTTACTTTTCAACAAACTAAGGACAGGGTGCCACTGTACAGCAGCCTAATGACAGGGTGTTACCATATGTAAGCCTAATGACAGGGGGTTACCAGACAGCATCCTAATAACATGATGTTACTGTACAACAGTATAAGGACAGGGTGTTACTGTACAGCAGTCTAGGGACAGGGTGTTACTTAAAAACAGCCTAATGACAGGGTGTTACTGTTCAACAAACTAATGACAGGGTGTTACCATACATAAGCCTAGTGACGGGGAGTTACCACACATGAGCCTAATAACAGGGTGTTCCTGTACAGCAGCCTAATGATAGGGTGTTACTGTACAACAGCCTAAGGACAGGGTGTTACTGTACAACAGCCTTAGGACAGGGTGTTACTGTACACCAGCCCAGTGACAGGGAGTTACTGCACTGCATCCTAATAACAGAGTGTTACTGTTCAACAGACTAATGACAGGGTGTTATTGTACAGCAGCCTAAGAACAGGGTGTTAATGTACAGCAACCTAAGAACAAGGTGTTACTGTACAGCAGCCTAGAGACAGGGAGTTACTTAACAACAGCCTAATGACAGAATGTTACTGTACTACAGCCTAAGGACAGGGTGTGAGTTTACAGCAGCCTTAGGACAGTGTGTTACTGTACAGCAGCCTAAGGGTGTTACTGTACACCAGCTAAGCGACAGGGAGTTACTGAACTGCAACCTAATAACAGGGTGTTACCATACATAAGCCTAATGACAAGAGGTTACCACACAGCATCCTAATAACAGGGTGTTACTGTACAACAGACTAAGGACAGGGTGTTACTGTACAGCAGCTTTATGACTGGGTGTTACTGTACACCAGCCTAGTGACAGGGAGTTACTGCATTGCAGCCTAATAACAAAGTGTTACTGTTCAACAGACTAAAGACAGGGTGTTAGTGTACAGCAACCTACGGTTAGGGTGTTACTGTAAGTAGCCTAGTGACATGGAGTTATCACACAGCAGCCTAATAACAGACTGTTACTATACAGTAGACTAAGGACAGGGTGTTACTGTACAGCAGAGTAAGGACAGGGTGTTACTTAACAACAGGGTTGGGAGGGTGACCTAATGGTTAAGGTGTTTGCCTTACAAACCCAAGGTACAGGGTTTGAATCTCACAGGGGATAACTGGCTAGGCTTAAAATGGCTCGCAAGGGCAGTTAGCCTAGTACTAACCTGTGAACCTATGAACAAACTAACGACAGGGTGTTATTGTACAGCAGACTAATAACAGAGTGTTACTGTACAGCATCCTAAGGACATGGTGTTAGAATACAGCAGACTAAGGAGAGGGTGTTACTATACAGCAACCTAAAGACAGGTTGTTACTATACAGTAGCATAAGGACAGGATGTTACTGTACAGCAGCCTAATGAACGGGAGTTACTGAACTGCAGCCTAATAACTGGGTGTTACTGTACAGCAGCCTAAGGGTGTTACTGTACAACAGGATAATGAACGGGAGTTACTGAACTGCAGCCTAATAACTGGGTGTTACTGTACAATGGATTAAGGAAAGGATGTTCCTGTACAGCAGCCTAAGGACCGGGTGTAAGTTTACAGCAGCCTTAGGACAGTGTGTTACAGTACAGCAGCCTAAGGGTGTTATTGTATACCAGCTTAGTGACAGGGAGTTACTGAACTGCAGCCTAATAACAGGGCATTACTGTTCAACAATCTAAGGACAGGGTGTTCCTGTACAGCAGCCTAAGGACAGGGAGCTACTGTATAGCAGCCTAAGGACAGGGTGTTACTGTACAGCAGCCTTAGGACAGGGTGTTAATGTACACCAGCATAGTGACTTGGAGTTACTGCACTGCATCCTAATAACAGAGTGTTACTGTTCAACAGACTAATGACAGGGTGTTACTGTACAGCAGCCTAAGAACAGGGTGTTACTGTACAGCAGCCTAGAGACAAGGTGTTACTTAACAACAGCCCAATGACAGAGTGTTACTGTACTACAGCCTAAGGACAGAGTGTGAGTTTACAGCAGCCTTAGGACAGTGTGTTACAGTACACCAGCTTAAGGGTGTTACTGTATACCAGCTTAGTGACAGGGAGTTGCTGAACTGCAGCCTAATAACAGGGTGTTACTTTTCAACAAACTAAGGACAGGATGCTACTCTACAGCAGCTTAATGACAGGTTGTTACCATACGTAAGCCTAATGACAGGGGTTTACCAGACAGCAGCCTAATAACAGGATGTTACTGTACAACAGAATAAGGACAGGGTGTTACTGTACAACAGCCTTGGGACAGGGTGTTACTTAACAGTCTGATGACAGGGTGTTACTGTACAGCAGCCTTAGGACAGGGTGTTACTGTACACCAGCCTAGTGACAGGGAGTTACTGCACTGCAGCCTAATAACAGAGTGTTACTGTTCAGCAGACTAATGACAGGGTGTTATTGTACAGCAGCCTAAGAACAGGGTGTTACTGTACAGCAGCCTAAGAACAGGGTGTTACTGTACAGCAGCCTAGAGAAAAGGTGTTACTTAACAACAGCCTAATCACAGAGTGTTACTGTACTACAGCCGAAGGACAGGGTGTGAGTTTACAGCAGCCTTAGGACAGTGTGTTACTGTACAGCAGCCTAAGGGTGTTACTGTACACCAGCTAAGTGACCGGGAGTTACTGAACTGCAGCCTAATAACAGGGTGTTACCATACTTAAGCCTAATGACAGGAGGTTACCACACAGCAGCCTTATAAGAGGAAGATACTGTACAACAGACTAAGGACAGGGTGTTACTGTACAGCAGCCTTAGGACAGGGTGTTACTGTACACCAGCCTAATGACAGGGAGTTACTGCACTGCAACCTAATAACAAAGTGTTACTGTTCATCAGACTAAGAACAGGGTGTTAGTGTACAACAACCTAAGGACAGGGTGTTACTTAGCCTAAAGACACAGAAACAGTCTAATGACAGGGTGTTACTGTACAGCAGCCTTAGGACAGGGTAACAACCTGTCTTTAGGCTGCTTAAGGACAGGGTGTTACTTAACAGCAAACTAATGACAGGGTGTTGTTGTACAGCAGCCTAATAACAGAGTGTTACTGTACAGCAACCTAACGACAGGGTGTTAGAATACAGCAACCTAATGAGAGGGTGTTACTGTACAGCAGAATAAGGAGAGGGTGTTACTATACAGCAACCTAAAGACAGGTTTTTACTATACAGTAGCATATGGACAGGATGTTACTGTACAGCAGCCTAAGGGTGTTACTGTACACCAGTCTAATGAATGGGAGTTACTGCATTGCAGCCTAATAACAGGGAGTTACTGTACAATGGATTAAGGAAAGGATGTTACTGTACAGTAGCCTAAGGACAGGGTGTAAGTTTACAGCAGCCTTAGGACAGTGTGTTACTGTACAGCAGCCTAAGGATGTTACTGTACACCAGCTTAGTGACAGGGAGTTACTGAACTGCAGCCTAATAAGAGGGTGTTACTGTTCAGCAAACTAAGGACAGTGTGTTACTGCACAGCAGCCTATTGACAGGGTGCTACCATACATAAGCCTAGTGACAGAGAGTTACCACACAGCAGCCTAATAACACGGTGTTACTGTCCAAAAGACTAAGGACTGGGTATTAATATACAGCAGCCTAAGGACAGGGTGTTACTGTACAACAGCCTTAGGACAGGGTGTTACTGTACACCTGCCTAGTGACAGGGAGTTACTGTACTGCAGCCTAATAACAGAGTGTTATTGTTTACACACTAAGGACAGGGTGTTATTGTACAGCAGCCTAAGAACAGGGTGTTACTGTACAGCAGCCTAAGGACAGGGTGTTACATAACAACAGCCTAATGACAGGGTGTTACTGTACAACAGCGTAAGGACAGGATGTAAGTTTACAGCAGCCTTTCTACTGTATGTTACAATACACCAGCCTAGTGACTGGAGTTACTGCACTGCAGCTTAATAACAGAATGTTACTGTCAACAGACTAAGGACAGGGTGTTATTGTACAGCAGCCAGATGACAGGATGTTACTGAAAGCAGAGTAGTGACAGGGAGTTATCACACATCAGCTTATTAACAGGGTGTTACTGTGCAGCAGCCTAAGGACAGGGTGCAACTGTACAGCAGCCTAATGACAGGGTGTTACCATACATAATGACTATGATTTTCTTTTAAACAAACACCCCAAGATTCCGGTTCTTTTTGGAATACCTAAGATACATAAGAACCTGGAAAAACCACCTTTTAGGCCTATTATAGCAGCTGCGGGCTCCAAAACACATAACTTGGCAGTATATATTGATAAAAAATTAAAACATATTACTAACAAATTTCCCCACCTACTAAAGGATTCATGGGATTTTTTAGGACAAATAAAGAAAGAATTGTGGGTTCCTGAATGCCTATTTTTAACTATAGATGTTCGGGACCTATTTTCATATATTCCTAAACAAGAAGGGCTGTGGATTTTTGAAGAGGTACTTTTTACCCATTCATCCTTTACTACAGATGAAATTCTGTTGACATGTGAACTCATGAATCTCGTATTAGAAAACAATCATATATACTTTGAGGGGGAATACTTTCAACAATTAAAAGGAGTTGCCATGGGAGCAGCTTGCGCTCCCTTGTATGCAAATTTGGTTCTTTTGTGGTGGGAAACCAAACATGTCTTTCAAAGTAAGTTTTTTCTATCAAACATTATATTCTATGGTAGATTTTTGGATGATATTTTTATATTGTAGAAAGGGGGATCAGATCAAATACCTGTTTTTATCCAGTATCTAAATGAAACTACTGATTTTTTGAAATTCACTTTCCAGTTTCATGAACAGGAGATCAATTTTTTGGATACTAAGATAATTAAAGCCCAGGATAGATATGTTTCCAAAATCTACCGTAAGAATACATTTTGTAACAGCTATCTACATTTCAACAGTCATCACTCTATTTTCCAGAAAAAAAGTATTATTAAGGGTCAGGCTATCAGAATAGCCAGGATGACATCGTTGAGAAGTGATTTGATCAAAGAGTTTGAATATTTAAGGGATATGTTTATAGAGAGAGGTTACCCTGGCTATTTCATAGACCTAATACTTTCAGATGTTCTTGATAAATGGGGTAATATATATATGCCTTTATTGGGTGGTGGTGGTGACCATATTAACAATTTAGTGAAGGGTTCAGAAGTCCAGAACCAAACTGATTTTCAACAAGCTTGTGTAATTCAGTACAGCCCCTTATACTCCCAGATCAAGGGAATATTAACAAAAAACTGGAACATCTTTAAAACTAACAGTGAGGTATTTCGAATATTGGGTGATAAACCTATATTTTCTACAAAAGTAGGACCCAATTTAAAATTACTGCTAGAGAGGGGCAGTAGTTCAACAAGTATGCAAGTCAGAAAGGGTGGAAGTAAACCCTGTGGTAGGTGTTCTTATTGTTCCTCCATATTACAAGGTAGTTCTATTACCATTGATAATCAGAACAAAAGTTATGTTTTCTTAAAAAATGGTAACTGTTCTTCTAGCAAATTGGTATATATAGCCAAGTGTAACACCTGTTCTTCGTTCTATCTGGGCAAGACAGAGAGATTGTTTAAGACCAGGATATATGAACACCTATATGACATTAAAAATAAAAAAGATACTAATGCTCTATACAAGCACAGTATTTCATGCATTAATTTTGTAAGATTCAAGTTTGCTATCCTTGATTTTGTATTTGTTGAAGTGAGAGGTGGAGACTGGCAAAATGCACTACATAAAAAGGAGCTTTTGTGGCAGTTAAGGTTGGCTGCAGATTTTCTACCAGGATTAAATGAACATGTAACTATACTGCCTATTCTAAAGGAAAAGGCAAATCTAGTCTAATAGTATAATATATTGTAAGCTTTGTGAAAGTAAATTAATTTGAAATTTAATATATTTTATATGCATTTATTTTTGTGTAGTTTAAAGGGAAATATTTATAACATCACAAATATGTCTATACGTTTTAGTTTAAAATATTATGCATATTAAACAAGTAATATTTAATAAGTAGTTTTTAATTTGTTGTATATGTCAACAGAGTAGTGAGTTTTTATGAATTAATGTTGATTATTAGCAACAATAGATGTATGTTGAAATGTTTTTTGTAGCTAATGTGTTGTTGAGTAAATGTTTTTATTTTTGTAAAAACTATTTTAGCTTTGACTGTTTATATATTCATGAGTAATTAATTCTCATTGATAGCATTGGGCAGACTTGAACCAATGGCTAATTGGTATTGTGTATTTAAACTTGTCCTTTTGACTGTATTTCTGTTCTGAAGAAGTCATACTTGTTGATGAAAGCGCTTAACAATATTTTATTAAATTATACTGAGGACTCGCAACGTTGGTGCTTTTTTGTTGTTAAAATACATAAGCCTAGTGACAGGGAGTTATTTCACAGCCGACTAATAAGAATGTTACGTACAACAGACTAAGGACAGGGTGTTATTGTACAGCAGCCCATGGACAGGGTGTTACTTAACAGCAAACTAATGACAGGGTGATATTATACAGCAGTCTAATGACAGAGCGTTACTATATAGCAACCTAAGGACAGGGTTTTAGAATACAGCAACCTAAGGAGAGGGTGTTACTGTACAGCAGCTTAAGGACAGGGTGCTACTGTAGCAGCCTAATGACAGGGTGTTACCATACATATGCCTAGTGAAAGGGAGTTACCACAAAAACTGCTTTCAAACAAGTCAGACCAAAAAGTACACAATGAGGAACCTTGTTTGCAGACAGAAACGCCTCCGAGTCAAAAAGCTTCTTAACGCTTTTATTTTGAACAAACCAAAAGAGCGTTTTCGCCACAGACCACTGCAGCTTCTTCAGAGAAACAAGTTAGACAAAAAACACTCACTTTAAAAATACTACATCAGGAAATGACATATTCCTGTTTCCTGTTACCGAACAGTTGTATTTAAAAACACATGCAAAGTGCTAAAAAGTTAAAGGCATCCCACATTTAGAATCATTTTTAAAAGTAGCACACAACAATAAGAAATAGATTCAATTATATGAAAAAAGATCTCAGCGACTTAACAATAATATAGATGACAAAAAACAGATGTCATTACTATTTAAAATAAACTACTATACAAGATATGTAAGTAGATCTATCAAAAAGTATACTCTGATACTCACTTAAAACATTAAAAACAAATTAGCCTTGTATGAGGTGTGTATAAGGGATAAATACTGCTCATATTTGCTAAGGCTTAGTTTATTAAACATTCTGTTTGTCCTGTAACCATGCAGGACTGA
Source organism: Protopterus annectens (assembly GCF_019279795.1). Classification (NCBI taxonomy): domain Eukaryota; kingdom Metazoa; phylum Chordata; order Ceratodontiformes; family Protopteridae; genus Protopterus; species Protopterus annectens. The sequence continues at coordinate 467,539,901 of NC_056731.1, forward strand.
AGGAGAAAAGAGAAAAAGGGGGGGGAAGGGGAAAGAAAAGGGAAAAGTATCCTTTGCCCTGCGGAAAACACGTGCGACCTGAAAGATTCAGCACGTGAGAATCCATTGTGTCTTCCTACTAAGACCACTAAGACTAGGTTATAAACCTGACTGTTAGGTTAAGCAAGCCCTGAATAGTAGACGGTCAAGTCAACTAGCTGGACCCAATGTGTTAGTGCAAGGTGCTGAAAACAAACAAGACTGCCAAGTCATCCAATATGTGTTGCCTGATAAACGGGTCAGACCTAAAGTCAGAGAAAACTATATAGTAACAGTAGGTTTTACCTGAAATAACTTTTTAATTTAAGAACTGGGGCAATGTTGCAGTTAGTGTTAAGGCCAGGGAGACAGAAAGCGTCCAAGCGCAACTGCCAATCCAGCTCGCAATTTTCCAGTATTAAAGATACAGGGCCCCCTCTGATTTTTAAGGGTACATGGTCTATAGCCATAAAGCTAAAACTATGTCCTGGGAACAATGCAATATGTTTGGCCAGTGCGTTGTCATCTTTACATGTCCTAATTGCATACAAGTGCTCATACATCCTATCTCGCAGTCTCCTGTCGGTTTTTCCGATGTAGAACCCAGAGCAGCAGTTGCACATAGCAATGTATATAACTGATTTGCTCTCACAATTAAGTGCATGCTTGATGACAAACTTCCTGTCCCTAACAAGGAATGTCTCCCCTGTTCGGACATTGTTACAGAAATTACAGAATCCACACCTGGACATTCCTTTCCTTTTATAAAAACTATGCTGTTGGATATCCCTTTGTAATAGTTCCTTCAAATTTTTAGATCGTTTAAAAATAAATCTGGGTTCGTCTCCCAATTTTCCTGCTAGTGATGGGTTTGAGGATATCAACCTCCAATTCTTACGGATGATGTCCAGAACTGCTTCTGAATTAGTACTAAAAATAGTGACGAAGCTCAAAGATAAATCTGTGTTTGATTCTCTGCGGTCAACATTGCTACCTATTAGACCACTTATAGGCACCTCATCTGTGAAACTACTAACTACACTGGAGGAGACCTTTTGTTTAGTCAATAAAGGGGTGTAGAAGCCTCTAGTTCTTTTAAGCGTAACTTCCTCAATAAGTTCACAAACCATTTTCTCAGGATAGCCACGGTTAGTGAACATTTCCTTCAGAAATGAACATTCCTTAACAAAATCCACAAGGGTGCTGCACATTCTTCCTGCCCTCACCAGCTGTCCCTTCACTATAGATCTTTTCTGTTTGTGAGGGTGAAAGCTGGTGAAGTGCAGGAAAGAATTGCAGTATGTGGCTTTCCTAAAGACGGTGGACCTGAAGCACTGATGACAAATATCCTTCGTAAGTTTGACATCTAAATAATCCAGCTCGGTGGTAGAAAATTTAAAAGTGAACTTCAGGAACTCAGTGGAATTACTGATATTATCCACTAAGTTTTTCGCTTCCAATTCTGACCCCCTGAACAGGAGGAACATGTCGTCAAGGTAGCGGGTGTAAAAGGTAACAGGGGCCATAATACCAGGGAGATCAGCCAAGATGTTTGCTTCCCAATACCCCATTACATAGTTTGCCACACCTGCTCCACATGGGGAGCCCATCGCCACCCCCCGTTTCTGTAAATAGAAGTCACCGTCAAATAGGAAGTAGTTACTGGTTAGTACTATTTCAAGTAATTCCATAACTAGTTCGACCTCCAATCTGGACGCCCCAAAATTTTGTAACATTGACCCTGTCCATTCAACAGCCTCTAAGTGCGGTATGCACGTATAGAGGTCAATGACATCAATAGTTAACAAGTTGTCATCTTCATTGAATGGCAGTTTGTTTATGTTGTCCAAAAATGTCCATGAGTCCTTACACACACTTGGAATGTACTTAACGTATTTGTCCAAGATGTGTGTGATTAGTTTGGAACATGGGTAAGTAATAGAGGATCTACTGTCAATTAAAGCTCTCATAGGGGGGTCAGTGACACTTTTATGGATTTTAGGGATCCCAAACATAACGGGGATCTTGGAAGACATGATGTCAATATAATTATATGTCTTGATATCAATTTTCCCCGTTAAGAAAAGGTCCCTAAAATATCCCCTGATCCTTTGTGTGGTACCGTTAACTTCATTTCTTGAAGCTTTTGTGTAGGCATCACTATCCAGGAGGGAAGTCATTTTCTCATTATAGGTGACATTATGAAAAATCACCAAGCCTCCTCCCTTGTCCGGTTTTAACACCTGTATAGGTAACTGACTAAGTTCATCCAGTAATAAGCGTTGTTCTTTAGAGATATTGGGAGTTGTAGGCCTATTATATTCATTATATTTGTTACCCAAAAATCTAAAATCAAATTCACACATATTCTCAAACAATTCCAACGTAGAATGTAATGGAGGATTAAAAACACTGGACAGTTTTGGAAGTCCTACATTGGGGATGGCGTTTACTTCACCATGATTCACAGCCTCTGTTTCATGATTGAACAGTAACTTAAGATTCATTTTTCTTACAAAACACTTTAGTTCAATAATTTCTTTAGCAACATTCCCATAGGAAGTTGGAACAAAAGTGTTTCCAAAAGCTAACAATTCTATCAATTGTTGGTCCAAAATAATGTCAGAAAAATTGTAAATGGTAAAGTCGCCATTCATGTTAGTGAGAATGACAGGGGGCCCACCATAAGAAGGTGAGCTAGAGGCATCAGCGTCGACTATACTAGAACTATCTGCCACCAAGAAGTTAGGTATGGGGTCAAGCGGGGGCAAGTTTGTTACTTCGTTCTGTTCCTGTAAGACTTCTTGCTGCGTTGCCCTAAAAAATTTTTGTTGTTACTATTCCCTGCATTATAAGTGTTGTGCCCCCTGTTGTCATTGTAACCTTTGTCACTTCTCTCGTGGCTTCCCTTATCTTTAGCAAAGCCCTTAATTCTGTTACTCCTTCTAGGTGTTGGGGTGGCATGAACATTCCCAGAGTCTTCTTCATCAAGGTCTTCTACCCCGTCCTCATCCTCACCTAGTGTTTGGACCGGATATTCATTATTACTACTTATACGAACATGTCTGGTCCCTTTAAGGTTAGGGTAAGCAGCATTTTTACCATAAGCCTCTCTGTCCCTACTCAATTTTTTACTCTTATTTCCCTTTAGTTTAAGTAGCAGAGTATCAATACTGGACAAAATCCGTCCGTAATCGAACTGGCACCTATTAAAATCTTAATGTTGCTTAATTTCATTGTCTAAATCATTAATTTCTTTTAATACAACATCAACATTTGCACCATAGTGCTTAATAATAACATTCATTAACTCAGCACCATGTTTTTGAAAAAGAGCCTCCAGGTCAATCAAGAAGTCATGGTCTGAAATTAAACCAGAAGGCGTAAAATTATTCCGCAAGCCTTTTGGTACAATATTTTCATTAATGCATTGCTTGAAGTAAGCAGACTCAAGCTGCAGTTTTTTTAATTTTAATAATTTAGAGTCAAAAATCTTAAGCTTTTCTGATAAGCATAAGCCATCATTGTTTGCGACAGTACCTGTGTTTATTCCTTGCTCGGTGAAAAGCAAGTTAGTAGTGTCCAAAAGCCAGCCACCGAGGTCTGGAATTCTATTATTAGACCCTGTAGGTATATTGTCATTACTGGAACCAGCAACTGCTCCATTCCGAGCAGTTGTTTGGACGGTGGTACGTTCGTTAGAGGCCACTGCAGCGTACGAACCAGTCCGTCTTATTGCTTCCAGGCCACTCGGACTTAAACCGGAAAGCTGTAATCCAGGTCCTTGGCTGACTTTAGGTCTGACCCGTTTATCAGGCAACACATATTGGATGACTTGGCAGTCTTGTTTGTTTTCAGCACCTTGCACTAACACATTGGGTCCAGCTAGTTGACTTGACCGTCTACTATTCAGGGCTTGCTTAACCTAACAGTCAGGTTTATAACCTAGTCTTAGTGGTCTTAGTAGGAAGACACAATGGATTCTCACGTGCTGAATCTTTCAGGTCGCACGTGTTTTCCGCAGGGCAAAGGATACTTTTCCCTTTTCTTTCCCCTCCCCCCCCCCCTTTTTCTCTTTTCTCCTTCAGTCCTGCATGGTTACAGGACAAACAGAATGTTTAATAAACTAAGCCTTAGCAAATATGAGCAGTATTTATCCCTTATACACACCTCATACAAGGCTAATTTGTTTTTAATGTTTTAAGTGAGTATCAGAGTATACTTTTTGATAGATCTACTTACATATCTTGTATAGTAGTTTATTTTAAATAGTAATGACATCTGTTTTTTGTCATCTATATTATTGTTAAGTCGCTGAGATCTTTTTTCATATAATTGAATCTATTTCTTATTGTTGTGTGCTACTTTTAAAAATGATTCTAAATGTGGGATGCCTTTAACTTTTTAGCACTTTGCATGTGTTTTTAAATACAACTGTTCGGTAACAGGAAACAGGAATATGTCATTTCCTGATGTAGTATTTTTAAAGTGAGTGTTTTTTGTCTAACTTGTTTCTCTGAAGAAGCTGCAGTGGTCTGTGGCGAAAACGTTCTTTTGGTTTGTTCAAAATAAAAGCGTTAAGAAGCTTTTTGACTCGGAGGCGTTTCTGTCTGCAAACAAGGTTCCTCATTGTGTACTTTTTGAAAGGGAGTTACCACACAGCTGCCTAATAATAGGGTGTTACTGTATAACAGACTAAGGACAGAGTGTTACTGTACAGCAGCCTAAGGACAGGGTGTTACTGTACAGCAACCTTAGGACAGGATGTTACTGTACACCAGCCTAGTGACAGGGAGTTACTGCACTGCAGCCTAATAAGAGAGTGTTACTGTTCAACAGACTAAGGACAGGGTTTTTATTGTACAGCAGCCTAAGAACAGGGTGTTACTGTACAGCAGCCTAGGGACATGGTGTTGCTTAACAACAGCCTAATGACAGGGTGTTACTATACAACAGCCTAATGACCGGGTTTTACTGTACAACAGCCTAAGGACAGGGTGTAAGTTTACAGCAGCCTTAGGACAGTGTGTTACTGTGCAGTAGCTTAGTGACAGGGTATTACTGTTCAACAAACTAAGGATAGGGTGCTGTTGTACAGCAGCCAAATGACAGGGTGTTACCATACATAAGTCTAGTGACAGGGAGTTACCATACAGCAGCCTAATAACAAGATGTTACTGTTCAACAGACTAAGGTCAGGGTGTTACTGGACAGCAGCCTAAGGACAGGGTGTTACTTAACAGCAAACTAATGACAGGGTGTTATTGTACAGCAGCCTAATGACAGAGTGTTACTTAACAACAGCCTAATGATAGGGTGTTACTGTACAGCAGCCTAAGGACAGGATGTTAGGCCTTAGGATGTGGTGTTACTGTACACCATCCTAGTGACATGGAGTTTCTGCACTGCAGCCTAATAACAGAGTGTTGCTGTTCAACAGACAGGACAGGCTGTTATTGAACAACAGCCTAAGAACAAGGTGTTACTGTACAGCAGCCTAAGAACAGGGTGTTACTGTACAGCAGCCTAGGGACGGGGTGTTACTTAACAACAGCCTAATGGCAGGATGTTACTGTACAAGGGTGTAAGTTTACAGCAGCCTTAGGACAGTGTGTTACTGTACAGCAGCCTAAGGGTGTTACTGTACACCAGCTAAGTGACAGGGAGTTACTGAACTGCAACCTAATAACAGGGTGTTACTGTACAGCAGCCTAAGGTCAGGGTATTACTGTACAGCAGCCTTAGGACAGGGTGTTACTGTACACCAGCCTAAGGACAGGGTGTTACTGTACAGCAGCCTAATGACAGGGTGTTACTGTACACCAACCTAGTGGCTGTGAGTTACTGCACTGCAGCCTAATAACAAAGTGTTACTGTTCAAAAACAAGGACAGGGTGTTACTGTACAACAGCCTAAGGACAGGGTGTTACTGTACACCAGCCTAGTGGCTGTGAGTTACTGCACTGCAACCTAATAAAGTGTTACTGTTCAAAAACAAGGACAGGGTGTTACTGTACAGCAGCCTAAGGACAGGGTGTTACTGTACAGCAGCCTAATGACAGAGTGTTACTATACAGTAACCTAAGGACAGTGTGTTGGAATACAGCAACCTAAGGAGTTGGTGTTACTGTACAGCAGACTAAGGAGAGGGTGTTGCTATAGAGCAACCTAAAGATAGGTTGTTACTATACAGTAGTATAAGGACAGGATGTTACTGTACAGCAGCATAAGGAGAGGGTGTTGCTGTACAGCAGCGTAAGGATGTTCATGTTTTATCAGCTAAGGTAAAAATTGGCATATAACATTAGGTAACATTCAGGTGACAGGGGCAGTAGAATGCTTTGGTATGGAAAGACTCTATATTTTCCAGGAAAAGCAGTTGTAGCTGATGATGATTAAGAGAAGAAAGCAATAATAATACCTTCCAGAAGCCAATAACCTAAATTAGTAAGGGTGACACTACAGCAGACTGACAGTAGTAAAAGTCAGCAATCATAGATATGAGTAGCTGAGAGGGTGTGCTAACCTATACAGATTATAGAGGAATTACCTGTAGTCAGCAGGAACACATAAAGTCATTTGAAAAACTAAGTGTGGTAGTAGTAGCAACAACTGGCAAGTGTTGGCTGGAACACATGGGATGTATGCAAAATGCTGTGGTACGGTCACAGGCAAAATGCCCATGACACACACTGGCTGCAAGTATCAATAGTCACTGGGCAAGAAAGCCGAAATTGGCTTTCCTACAGAAGCCAAAATGTCTGGCGCCATTCACAACTCCAAACAAATAGCACAGCACTATCCCCCAAAAGTACTGCACAGCTAAATGTCTTCTGCTTTAATAATTTATATATCCCCATTCTTCCCTATTACCTGCAGTGTGAGCCTTTATAGCACCAGTCAGGACGACCTCCGTAGGTGCAAGGTGTTATGGGGCATGACTGGAGTATTATGACAATGAAGACAAGGGTTGAACTGAAGCACTTTAGGAAGAAGAGAACTTTTTTGGCTTCTGCAAGAAAGTGAATTGAGCTTAATTAAGTAAGTAAATATAATGTACATAGCAAACATCAGCAAGAACAATTTCAAGGAGGCACACTTTTTTCAGTGCAAAGACAGTTGATTGTTTTCATCCTGAATGGGACTTCTTCAGAACCGCAATTAATTAACAGAAATTGAATTTTTATACAGTTCATCAGAATCACATGATCTTGCTAAAACACACCTGAGTAAAGTAATAGTATTGGTGAAAAAAACTGAAAACAACAAAATTATTTATTTATTTATTAACATTAGCCCAATGTGTATTATATTTTTAAAAACATTGCTATTAAAAAGAGAAAAAAATATGAATTAATACTGAACGTACAAGCCTTATATTTACATTTGTGATATAAGTATCTAATAGGGCTTGTCCAGTCAGTTTTAATTCATGTTTTTTTCTCTCTTATTAACCAATGGCATTTAATATATAATACACATTGGGTTAATGTTAAGAAATAAATAAATAATTTTATTGTTTTCAGTTTTTCATTTTTTTTCACCAATACTATTACTTTAATCAGGTGTGTTTTAACAAGGTCATGTGATTCTGATGAACTCTATAAAAATTCAATTTGTATTAATTAATGGCAGTTCTGAAGAAGTCCCATTCTGGATGAAAGCGCTCAACTGTCTTTGCATTGAATAAAACTGTTTTTGCATTAAACAAAGTGTGACACCTTGAAATTGTTCTTGCTGGTGTTTGCTACGTACATTGGTTACAAGCTAGCTTGTTCTTGTCTGTTTTTTTTGTTGTTTAAGTAAATATAATGACCTTTCGGCTTCTGTAGGAAAGCCAGTTTTGGCTTTCTTGTTTAGTGACTATTGTTGCTGTGGCTGTTGTGTGTCAAAGCATTTTGCCCTTGATCTTACCACAGCATTCTGATGTATGCTGTATAGTGGTTATCAGTTCAAAAAACATTTTATTTATTGCTTTTAAAAAATTGGCAGTAGACTGACAGAGAAGGATCAGAGTGATAGAGTTATTACAAGTATCTTGACAGTTACTTAACCACTGCCTAAAAAGTAGTAAACTAGTGGTAAATTGGGTTGATTGGTGGGAAGGATAGACAGGTGAATGATTAGATATAAATGCAAAGCAGAGGAACAAACAAGGGTGACTCAGACTGTTACTGGTTAGTCTTGCTCTGAAATGCAAGGTGTCTAGGTAGGAAGATGGGAAGTTTCAATCAGTAATACAGGAATAGAGGATATTGCTGGTATCACATGAACATGGGCGCATGGCAAGAGAGGAGTGGGACATAGAGTTTCCTGGGTATAAACTGATCAGGATTAACAGGGGAAAGAAAGGCATCAGATGTGAGGTCGGAGAGGAGGAAGAAAAGGGTAAGGGTACAGCCACTGTCTGAAGATAGATTTAATGCCCTGGTAGTTGACATAGATGTAGTGGTGAGATCTGTTAGACTGAAAAAGTGTGTCATCCACCAGGTCACAACTAGAGGGAATGATGAGCAACTGTAGGAGAGAATAAAGGAGTGTGTAAAGAGGAGACTAATAGTCACTGGGGGTGAGTAGACTAGGAGATTTCAAACTCCAGGGTAGAGAGGATGCACAAGTTGAGTAAGGTCTTGGGCCATGAGGGGATTTGGTCAAGTGCTACAGACTAGTAAAACAAGACAAACGAGACGAAAGCGCTTAACTCTTTTGTTAATAAATCACATTTGTTGGGACATTGCCTGATCTGAATTCTTCGAGGGTATGGAACTTATGGTGTGGGTCCACTGAAGTACCTGTTTGTGACCTCCAGCTTCTACTGTACTGACTGACAGACTGCACCAGAATGGGCAAAATTGTGGATGTTGTCTGTGGTCATAATCAAGATACCATTAGCCAACAGTGAGCATGCTACTGTGTAGTTTACAGTCTGGAAAAGGATAAAAAAAAAAGTCAAAAACAATGCCATGATATCTGGAACATGTAGTAATAGTGTGGGGAAATATCAGCTCTGTGTGTGTTGTTCACACTACGACTGCACCAACAGAAGCAGAATGAGAGAGCAATGACAATAGCAAACATAATGCAGGGTTGTATCCTCATAAGGATAGACCCTGTCATTCTGGGGTATATCCAAAGGGGATAGATTCCAAAAGCAAAGAGATACTGCTTCCACTTAACAAACCGTTGATCAGACCACACCTTGAATACTTTATGCAGTTCTGGAACTCATATAAGGCAAAACACATTAGGTTGGTGTTACAAATCCAGAGGAAACTTACCAGAAAGCTTGTAAGATGGAGGAGATAAATATGACCAAGGGCCAGGGAAGCTAGAATTGTTCTCACATGAAACCAGAATAAACACTGGGGTCAAGGTAATGGTGTACAAGATGATATCAGGGAGATGTGAAGTGGTCATTCCAATAGTTAATTCAACCTTCAAACTTAAATAACATCATGTGACATAACCCGCCAATAACATCATGTAACAATTGATCAATTAAGCAAAGGTGCCTAGAAATATTCAACATTTTGTTTAAAAATAATAAAAAATACAAAAAATGTATGTATCTATATTGCATTTGTTTCTTCACTTAAACAGGTTTTATACTAATCATATCATTAATGCCTGGGTGTCTATCTGCATATAGCCTTGTTATCCATTCATATTCTTTCACATCAAGTGCATTATTAGTACTACCCCCCCCCCCAAAGCTCTTATTGATCACATCAATAACCCTGAATTTAAACTCCTGGCTTATATCATATACTAAGGCATGTCTTGCTAGTGCATTTGTGGGGACATTTCTATGAATCTCAGATCGGTGCTCTGTTATACGATCCTTTAATTTTCAGCTATATTTCCCAAAATAAAATGCAGTGCATTTGACACAAGTTGCAAGATATACTATATTAATAGTGTTACAAATCACAAAACATTGCAATCTAAACCCTTTAGATGTTTCTGGATGTATAAAAACACTACCACTCACAAAAATATGTTTACAGCAACTGCAGTTATAGTGTGGGAAAGTGCCCTGCTTTACATTTACATTATGTTCATTGGCATAGGTCTCCTTATAGCATAACCTTTGCTTCAAATTTTTACAGTTCCTATAAGCAAAACTAGGTTTGTTCAGAAGCATATGCTCATGACTAGGTATTGCTTTCAAGATGTACCAGTTTTTACATATCACTTCCCTAACCTCTAGTGTCCTGCTACTAAAAGTAGTGACATACCTCATTTTATTTTTTGGTACATCATTTATTCTCAGAACCCCCAAATCTTGACTCTCTGCTACTACAGAATGGTTTTGCCATACTTCCTCTTTCCTTCAATATCTCATCCATTATTCTATTAATCATATCTTCTTGGTAGCCTCTCTCTTTACATTCTTGGGCAAGTTCAAACATTTGCTCCTACATTTTAATTAATTTGTATTCACTCTACAAACCTTAAGCATTTGGCTTTTAACTAGTCCCTTAAAGGGGTCTATAGTAGATCACCGAACGCTTAAAAAAGTGAACGGTGATTAATCGACCCTATGTAAGTGAAAGCTTACAATTTCGAACTGTCAGAACAGCAATTTTTTTTCCAAGGGAAAACAATCACTGTTCCAAAAAAAATAAATAAATAAAACACTTTAAACATTACATTAAGTGGGGGGCTTCATCCCCACACCCCCCGATGTAGGGGGCTGCACCCCCACAACCCCCTACTTAAATATACCAACTCCGAGACCACACTACAGTGCCAAAAATGTCAAAGTAATGAAGCGGCCAAGCAAATTCTTTCCCAGGGAAAGAATTTGCTTAAAAGCCACTTAGATATTTTGCCGTTTCTGTCTTTTGAGTTTGCTTCGGTCTTCTAATAGGAAACCCCTTAAAGATATGGGATGCATGCATACTGCCTTGATGTATATATTGATTGGTGTGTATTTTTTTCTTATACACACTTGTACTTAACCCATTAACATCTTTATTTATTTTAATGTCTAAAAACTCTATTGAGCTACATGAAAAAATTTTTAAAAAATCAGTAGACTCATTTAAATAATTAAGAAAACAATTACGATGATATTCACTACCCTTCCAAATCAAAAACACATCATAAACAAAACAAACATAAAAGGCTACTTTATTTCTATATTCCACTGTATCATTAAATATCACTTCCTTCTCCCATTGGTTAAGGACCAAATTAGCATAAAAATTAGCTATAGATATCCCCATAACCACACCGGATTTTTGAAAATATGATTGATTTTTAAAAATAAAAATATTATTACTAAGTACAGTATCCAGTAAGTGACAGATATTCTCAATTTGTCTACTATTCATTTCAGTATCGTGGCGTAGGAAACATCTTGTAGCTTCTATTCCATAACTATTGGGAATAACAGTAAAGAGTGAATTTATGTCTAAAGTTACTAAAAAAAAATCCCCTTCAGCATATGTATCATGCCATTCATACAATTTCACCCAAAAATCTTCCGTATCCTTAATATAGCTTATTATTTTATGCATGTAACTTCCCAAGACTGATGAGGATATAAGGAAATAGGTTCTGTTACCCACCCCCTGCCTGTGACAATCAGTCTCATTGTGGGATGCATTAAGTTCTTATGGACTTTGGTCAACTCGTATAAGATGTGGGTAATGGGACAGGGCACCGTGAAGTAATTAAACAGATCCACCAATATATCCCCACTAAGTTGCAAATCATAAACAACCATATTTACTGTGTAATATATTTTTTAACATCAGACATGCTTACTTTCAAAAAAGTGGAATTATCAGAAAGAAAATCATTCATACATAAAATATAATCATTTGTATTCATGATTACGATCGCTCCACCCTTATCAGCTTTTTTGATAACTGTATCAGGATTAGCTTGTAGCTTATAAAGTGCTTCCTATTTACTAATCGTTAAATTCTAACTTCTTTTCTTAGGTTTCTTTTCATAAACTTGACGTAATTCTTTCAAACACAGACATCATCAGTAGGCTATTAGGTTCAAAAATATTAGATTTCTTACAGCCCTTATTAGTTAAATTATCAGTATCATTAAAAAGCAACTTCAAATTAAGTCCTCAGTAATACTGTTTGAATTCAATGGTATAAATTGCAAACCTTTACTCAAAACAGAGATGTCTTGGAGTCCAAGTTCAAAACTGGATAAATTGATAACATTAGCGTTATCAAATCACTGTATTAGACTGGACGGTTCTGCTTGTTCATAGTCAATGGACTGTTGTGCTTCCTCTTGGTTGCATTCCCATCCTTCCGCTCTATGGACTTCCCTTGCAACATATCCTTTTGATGTATTTCCACCTTCTCTGGTAAAACTGCCCATATCTGAGTAGGTGGAGTCTGAAAAACCTCATAGACATTTGCTGATGTCATTTGATGGGCAGATGGGTCACCCAATCACTTTTCATCATTTGATGGTGGTATGGGAGGTTTTTGCTGCTGGGCTAATGACTTATCACTTTGTTGCTCTTTCTGGGAATTTTGAATAGAGGTTACCATATTTGTCACTGTGGAAATTAGTACAGCTTGAAAGCAATACCTGGTCTCGAGCATATGCTTCTGGACAAACCTAGTTTTGCTTATAGGAACTGTAAAAATTTGAAGCAAAGGTTATGCTATAAGGAGACCTATGCTAATAAACATACTGTAAATGTAAAGCAGGACACTTTCCCATGCTATAATTGCAGTTGCTATAAACATATTTTTGTGAATGGTAGTGTTTTTATACATCCAGAAACATCTAAAAGGTTTAGATTTCAATGTTTTGTGACTTGTAATACTATTAATATAGTATATCTTGCAACTTGTGTCAAATGCAATGTATTTTATGTTGGGAAATGTAGCCAGAAATTAAAGGATCGTATAATAGAGCACCAACCTGAGATTCATAGAAATTTCCCAACAAATGCACTAACACGACATGCCTTAGAATATGATATAAGTCATGAGTTTAAATTCAGGGTTATTGATGTGATTTAGAGCTTTGGGGGGTAGTACTAATAATGCACTTGATGTGAAAATATATAAGCCTTATAAGGCTATGTGCAGGTAGACACCCAGGCATTAATGATATGATTAGTATAAAACCTGTTTTAGTGAAGAAACAAATGCAATATAGATACATTTTTTTTTATTTTATATTTTTATTATTTTTAAACGAAATGTTGAATAATTTTAGGCACCTTTGCTTAATTGATTAATTGTTTACATGATGTTATTGATGGTTTGTGTCATATGTTATTTAATTATGAAGGTTGAATTAACTATTGGAATTTCCCTGAGGAAGGGTTAAGCCCGAAAGCTTTGCTGTTTGTTATATTAAACTTATCTATTGCTACGTTCTCTGCATGAGTTTGTTTCTTCGTTTTTTTCTTGTTATACTTGGTGCTGACTTTACCACTAGATTGGTACATTTTCTTCTTTTTGTCATATAAAAATGCCAGTTGCTCATTTTGGGGAGAGGATTGCCATAGTTGGTCAGAAGGGTAAATTGTGACAACCACACTTGCACACTGCAGCTCATAGTATCGTAATTATGGTCAAGATGTTTGGTTGCCCAAATGCATCCTATCAGCACAAGCAGTTACAGAAATCACAATTCACCAGTTCCAGTAACACACACAGATTATTTATTTTTTTATTTATTTTACATTTGATTACTGGGAAGGTCCGACTGAACACAAGTCCTTTTTCAGAGCAGGCCCAGGGAGAAAAGCTATATAAAATACATGCATGTTAATTTTGTTGTGAATACCCAGAGTGCAACATTGACAATATACATGTAGTTTTGTATCACAGCGAAATGCATTTGATATCACAGAGAGATGTATACAAAACAAAATAGTAAGATTCTTTACAGAGTCAAAGCAGGGAGAAAAGCTCCAAAAAGACATACAAGTTCACTTTAATGTAAACTGTCTGAGTTCACATTTACAGTTTTCATGTACTTTTTATATCACAGAGAAAAAGGTATTTTATTTATTTTATTTTACATTTGTTGACCGGGCTAGTCTAACTGGATATATATCCATTTTCAGTAGAGGCCCAGGGAGAAAAGCTCCACATAAGCAAAAACTTACAACTTCAGGTACAGATAAATAATTCTGTAACAACTTAAGGTACAGCACTATTTTGAGCTGAAGAATACTCATTTTATATAGACAAATATTATTATTAAAGGAGCAGAGGATAAGAAACAGAGCAACAAACTATTTTAAAGTGTCACACAAAAAGAAAGAGAGGTAAAGAAAAAAACACAAATAGATATAGCAGTTCAAGGAGCAATATTTAGCAGAGTTGTACCATTTATCCTATAGTAGCATAGCAACATAAAGGGAAACAAGTGGTAGTATGTATAAAGAAAGTTTGTATGGATGTTTTTATGTGTTGACTAGATTACTGCTACTTGCTAAGGAAGTACAGAATTAGAAAAAAAGTATGAGAGTGCAACTGTTAAAAATACTAAAATAAAGTAAAGGTGAGACTACTGTATGAGGCATGAAGAGAGTAGGAATCCAAATGCAAATGGTAATGTGGGAAGGCTACAGAGAAAGTGGTGGTGCTTTTGATATCACAGAGAAATGTATACAAACTATAGAGTAAGATTATTTACAGAGTTAAAGCAAGGGAGGTTAGGCCATTCATAGATTAGGAATCATTGGGTATCATGAAGGCAAGGAGAGTTAAGCCATTCATGGATTTGGAATCCATAGGCGTTATTTACAGGGGAGGTAACATTTTCCTTACAAGTACTATTTTCTTGTCTCCAGACTTTAAATACAATTTTACATTTATGAAGGATAAGATAATAGCTTAAGAAAAATGTAAGTTTAACCAGGAGCTGTGCATGAGCATAGCCATGTTTTAGATAAGTGAGTTTTTAGTATTTTTTAAAAGGAGATAAGGCAGTAGATGATGTTATGTTAGTAGGTAGTGCATTCCAGATTTTAGCTATATAATTTGAGAAGAGGGAGTGTCCAGCAACATTATTGGCTTTGGTTAGCTTTATTAGAGATTTATTGCTAGAGTGAAGACTCCTATTACTGGAATATGGGTGTAGTAGATTTTGAAGAGCAGTTTTTTTTCTGGTAGATAGAGGATTTTATGGGCAATAGTTTGTTGGTTATAAAGTAGGAGTTGAGGAAGTTCTAACCATTTTAGTTCCTTGAATGTTGTAAAGTGATGTGTCCTAAAGGCAGAGTTTGTGGCAAACCTGGCAATTTTGTTATAACAGCAGTCTTATTTTGTTAAGTCAGATATTCTTACCTTTGTAAGAACTGGTGATGCATAGAAAAGAGTTGAGATAAGATGTGTTTGAGCAATAGTTGCTGTTGTATCTTTAGTAAGGTAGTGCTTGTTTCTATATAGTATACCAAGTTTTTTGTTTACTCTTTTTGTCTGGGAAACATGAATTTCAAATCTCATATTGTTGTCTATAACAACCCCCAGAAGTTTAGTGTGAGCTACGGCTGAGATGATGGTATTGTTCATGGATACAGTGTTAAATGAGGCATGGGATAAAAAAGGACTATTGGGATGGAACAGCATGAGCTTGGTTTTGTTGGGGTACAGAATTAGCTGGGAGTTGGTTAGCCATGTTTTGAATGCAGATGAGACTTGAGTTAGTGATTGTAGTTCTTGTATGGAAAGCATTTTACAATGGAAAAAGTGGTAGTGTCTGGAAAAGGACAGGAGGTATGAGTGTAGGGGAATGCTAAGAATACCCATGGATGCTATAGATGATAAGATGCTAAGGCAGATTATAAGGGGCAGCAGGAGCAGTGCTTGGTCACTGGGTGGCATTAAAAGACAGACTCTACACTCTAGCAAAGTATCAGATAGCCTTACTGGTGTGAAAGGGATATTCTTGAAGTCTAGATAGATGCTGGACTGGGACAATCTGATCTTCATGAACATTTTGAAAGCCAGGAAGCCAGTGTTTATGGAGTAATCCCTCCATGACATGGCACAGGTGTTTAAAAGTGAATAAGCTAAAAGGTAGTTAAAGGGGCAGGAGGACTACTAAACAGCAGAAATCTATTTACTAAGGTTCAAGACAGGGGCCCAAGGGACAGAAGTAAGGACTTGGAGATGATAGGTTTTATGAAGTAGATGTGAAGTAATGTGCTGATATGTGGATGATGTAGTGGCAATGTGTGTTAAAAGACCAAAGAAGAGCAAGAGGGCATGGCAAAGGCTATGATTAACAGAAAGAGAAATAATTTCTGGTGCAATGCAAAGGGGCTTTATCTATATATATGATACTAGTGAAATGAGAGGATGGTGGGAAGAAAAAGAACTAGCTAGAAAGAAAGTTGTTGTAATCATGAGGAGAGCATACAGAGAAATTTGGGTGTCTTCGGAAGTTTTAAGGTCCATAACTGAGATCCTCAGAACAGTGGAACTGCTAGTGCAAATAGCGGAATGCATATCAAATTCTGTGTTGTAGAACCTCTGATTATTTCCACTTTCTCTAATGTACAGTGATGTTGGAGGTAGTGTGTTTTGGTTATATTTTATGTTATTCAATATTAGTGTAGACTGTAGAAGTAATTAATTTTATTTTTATAAAAGAAATTGTATTTTAGTTTTACACAAGTTCAAAGTTTGACATAAGTTCAAATGTTGATATAAATAAAACTATTGTTCTGGTTATATTTTGTTTAATATTTTGTATGTTCTTCAATTTGTGTTCAAAAGTTGGTGTCCCACATTTCCACTTGAGTGGGTGGGTTACATAATGATGTATGCAAATTTTATGTTAATCAGCATACAGATTTTTGGCCAGTTGTACCTATTTTCATGGGCCTTTGTCCATCTTTTTGATGATTTCAGGTTGAGAGGTATGTGTGGGGTTGACATGTGGAGATTGTTAGTAAATAGAGGGAAAGGTAGAAGGCCTAGGATGGATCCTTGGGGAACTCCTAGGGTTCCAGGAAGAAGGTGTGATAGGTTTTTATTGCCATAGTACTGCTTGCTGACTTCCAGTTAGATAGTCGTGGAACCAAGCAAGAGTAGGTTGGCTTAGACTGAGCTCAGTGAGGACATTGATAAGTTTACTATGTGAGACCATTTAGATGGATTTGGATAGATACAAATTTGCCGTTATTTCTGTGATGGTTAACATTATTAGTGAAAGATATTAGTGCAGTGGTAGCGCTGTGGTGGGGCTATTGGAAAGTAGGTTGTTCTTATGTAGGAGTCCCTGATTTGCATGTGTATATTTCTCTCTAGTATCTTAGACAGGGGGGATAAGATATTGATTGGTTTGTAGTTAGATAGATCTTTGAATTGCCTTTTTTGTGTAGTGGAATAATGTGTGAAATTTGGTATTCAGAAATGGATGTGCTGGTAAGGATGGATACTGGATAGATGATTGCATCGGTGGCAATTCAAAGAAAATCTGCTGGTAGATTATCAGCAGCTAGTGTAGTGGGCTTTAGTTTTTTGAGCATTTTTTTATTGTGTCAGTCGAGACAGGTTGTAGGGAAAAGGTGTTGTTGTTATAGGATCATAGGATGGCTCTGGGGGCCTTAGAAGCCTAGCCAAGAGTTTATCCTTAGAAAAGAAACCACAATCAGCATCTGTCACCCCTATCAATGAGGGACACAGAAAAGAAGGAGGTTATTCCTCCTGGGACAAATTTGTGGTTGCCCATCTACTCATCAAGGTTGCGCTTGAAGTGGATCAACGATGTACTTTGCTTGATGTGTATGAGGAGTCTGTTCTGGAGATGGGGTAGCCTCTGGGAGACAAACCTGTCTTTCCAGCAGGTTTTAATGTCACATATCAGATTTAAGCCTTTTGATTGGGTACTACGCGTGGAGTTAGACTTATGGATATGGAGCATCTTTAGTAGAGCAGGGTCTGAGATTGCTTTGTAGGCGAGACACAGGTCACCTCTGAGCAATCTGTACAATACAGAGTAGAGTGATAGTGAATTGAGCCTGTCCACATAGGACATGTGTTAGAGGTGATGGATTCTCTTTGTGAGGTATTTCTGTGGCCTTTCCAGTTGGTGCAGGTGTTTGGAAAGGTACATACCAAATGGAGTGTTGTACTCAATTATTGGCTAATGAGGGAGGAGTACAGAGAGGTAATAACCTCCTTCTTTCTGGATGCAATCCCTTTACTTATGAGATGAACCAAGTAAAAGGCTTTTCTGACCACTGCTGCTACATGATGATTGAGTGTGAGATTGTTGTCAACCTGTGTACCTAGGTCTCTCACCACAGACTGTGTGCTTAGGGGGTTGCTGCTAATGTGGTAATCAGTAGGGGTCGTGTTTTTGCCTAATGTTATGATAATATATTTTTTTGCATTTACCTTAAGGCCATGACTTTGGCACCAGTCATTTGTTGCTAAAAGACCCTCTTGAAGTATGTTAACATCATTTGGGGAGTCAATGACAGCACCCAGCTTACAGTCATCTGCAAACTTAGGTATAGGAGTAACTGGAGTAGGAGTGGAGGTTTGCTTATTAGAGGAGGCTAAAATAGTGTCAGTGAGGTATATACTGAATTGGGTAGCTATGTTATCTGTATTGTTAGTAGTAGAAGGGGGGTTGTGTGCTAGCTTTACCAGGTAGTAGTACGTTATTAATAACTGACCAAAACTTTTGTGCGTTGTTTTGGTGTTTAGTTTGGATGTCAATGTAGTAGTGTAGTAGTTTATCTTGTCCTGTTTAAATAGTCTCTTTGCCTTATTTCTGAGGTTGTTTTGAAACCTGAGACTTAGTTTTGTACCATTGTTCCCAGGCTTTGTCTCTCTATTCAAGTAGTGATCTAGTTTTGTTGCTTAGCCATGGGGCAAAGTTAGATTTATTACTTATTGTTCTGGGAGGAACTTGTGTGTTTAAGACACTAAGGAAGGTAGTGTTGAAGTATTTTACTGCATCTTCTAGGGGATGTTGCTTACATGGTGCCCAATTACAGTGTTTGAAGGTGGATGTGAAGTTGTTGGGGTTAAGGTTTCTTTTGTGCCTTATTAGATGATATGTAGTTAGTTTCAATGGGTTTGTTTGATGTCTGAGTAGAAAGGTTGGGACATGGTCACTGAGGCTGTCTGGGAGACAGCCAGAGTGAAAGGAGAGGGCTAGTTCATTTGTTAAAATCCAATCAAGAATGGAGTGAGTGTCTGTTAGATGACTATGGGTGTTTGGATGATTTGGGTGAAGCCATGGAGGTTGATGTGATTTGTGGGGTTTTGGGAGTTACAGGTTAACCAGTGTATATTAAAATTACTCATGATTATTTCTTCCTGGGGTAGTGTTTTTGTGGTCCAATGGAATATATTTTCTAGTGTGGGATGTTGTCTCTGGGTGGGATGCAAGTTCCCATAATGTTTATATATTTTTTTAATTAATTATTAGTTTGGTAAGAATTATTTCAGTATTGTTAAAGTTGGGGAGTTATGGTCTAAAGCTTCTAGAGTGATGTGATTTTTTAAGTAAAATGGCTACCCCACCACCACTTTTGTCTTTTCTGTCTACCTGTCATATATTATAGCCAGGAGCACATGTTTTGGTATTGCTAATGTCTGGTTTTAGCCATGTTTTGGTTATTAGTACAATATCAGGTGAGTATAGAGAGAGGTTGGCATACAGTTCATGAACTTTGTTTGTGATACTCCTAATATTAATGTTTAATAGAAAGAGATCTTCTTTTTCCCTAGGGAGGTATGGAGATGGTTGCTATGTTGGGAAGGTGTGCAGTTTGGGTTGGTTTTTGGGCCAGAGTTTGGATGAATGCCCCCTCTGAGTGTTAGTTTTGTTACTATATTAATATATGTTTTTGAATTTTAACTTTATACCTTCAAGGATATAATGATGTTTGGTTTAGGTTTTTTTGTAGGTAGGAGGTAGAGGTAGTTTTGTAGTGGATTGGTTCTTTTAGGTTGGTGTGGTAAGAGGAGAAATGGGAACGGCTGCTAGGATTATTATTGTAGCAATATTTAAGGATAGCATATTGTTGTAATGGGGGTTGTTTTTGGATTGGAGCAAGTAACATGAGTTGGGATACAGTTTTGTTATGAGGTTTTGGATTAGATAGTTGCGATATGAAGGAATTAGGATTTTCTATGGGGTAGGATGGGTAAGGTTATATAATTAAGTAGTGATTGTTACTGAATGAGTTGACTTTGGTGATTGGATGAAATGGGTAGTGGGAGTGTCTAGCTGAGAATAAATGTAGGTGTAGTGGGGGTGGGTGGGAATTGGGGGTAGGGTAGAGGAGCGTATTGAGCTGGAGCCTAGCATGGATGAACAGACTTGGTAAAACCAGATATCGACAGACAGTGGACAGAAACAATCAGTGAAGCTGTAAGTCAGGGAAAATCAATGCGGTACTTTAATAGAGACTGAGACAGAAGTTTAAAACCGCTGGAAAAAAAGGGAGATGTTAGGTGATGCCTTTAGTTACAGATAGTTCTGTGGCTACTAGCTCCTTCCTAAGTGTGGTTCTAGTAAGGAGGAACTATAGTAAGAAGGGTGGCAAACACTGGACTTAGTATGGGGCACTATTTAGACAAGTGATTGGTTAAGGAAGGTAGGGCAATAATGACTCAGAAAATGAAGAAATTAGGAACAGCATTGCTGGCTAATTTATGGAAGACTGTAGGCAATGGCCAGAGGAAAAAGATAACAGTGTAAGAGGTGAAGGTGAGATAGACTAGCGAGGTGGAGTCTGAAGAGAACAGTGGTGTGCGAGCAGTCTAATGCTTATAGATATTTGCAGGAATATGCTAGGACAAAACATACATGAATAGGAAGACTTGTTGAAGACCCAGTCAGTTTATTTTGTGGTGGGGGGTATCAGGACTTTGACTGAGCATTGGTACCTTTGTTTTCTGAACTGTTGAAAATTGCCAGTTGTGGTATCCTAGGAAACAGAGAGAAAAAGGACAGGAGGTTAAAAGATAGAGACCACCAAAAATGTGGGCTACATAAGGTTACTTAGAGAGTGAGACAGGGAAAGGGTGATAGAGGTGCTACGGTGTGGACAAAGAATTGTATAGCTAGGGGGTTAGTGAGAGAGCTCTCTATTACTAGTAGGATATAAGGTGGGGGATAAGGGGTATTTGTTAATAAGACTGAAAAAATGGTTAGAAGGAGGAGAAGAACATAACTAATATGCAGTCTAACAGCTGAGCAAATACTGAGCATATAAATAAACAAAGCAGTACAGTAACTAATGATGCAGAATTACAATTAAAACATAGCAGAGTTAGTACGTAACACATAGTCATGTGCAATTTCCATGTGAAAATTACATCAGCAAACTAGTAATGCGAGCTTTATTCCATTTAAGTATACTAGGAGAGCCTACCATCAACATCTACCATAAACTATACATATATTCTTCCACCTAGCATACTAACTGTAGAAATACTATTCTATCTAAGTATATCTTAGTACATGCCTATATTAGCACCAGAGAAACACCTACAGAGTTAAAAATATAGCTGGGGTGGCTGTACAAAAGATGTAGTGTTTCTACAGATAAACGATCAATTTCTAAACCAGTATGCCTATATTAGCACCAGAGAAATCACACAGAGAGTTAAGGGTTTGAATGGAGAGATGAAAAGTCAGCAAGCAAAGGAGAGTAGTAGTGCTGAAATTGAATTAATCCTCAAGTCTTGGTGAGTGCCTTCATGAGGTGGTCCCTGTTTTCACAAAATCTCACCAAGGTGACACTGATATATAGACTGTATTTGTATAGCATATATCACGGACAGAAGCAGGTCAAAAAGATAGTTGGGTGCACAAGACCCAGGATAAAAAAGTGCCCAATCCTTGTAGGTGCACTGGTGCCAGGACTGGAAAAGATGACAGTGTAGAATCTTCAAAATACGGAAACACTACTACAATGGGGCCAGGCTAGGCCCAGGGGGAGGATGGCCCCTCTGTTATAGAAGGAAGTAGCAGTCCACAAAAATCACAAAAACTGATAGGCCAAAATAGAGCCATAAAGACGATAAACTGGACTATTGAGGATAAGAAAGAAATTATATATTTTTACTATTATGCAAAAAGCCCAGAATTTCCAGAAAGATGATATACAAAACGATTAAGAGAGAAATTAGAGAAAAGAAAAATACTTCTGCAAGAAAAACTGTCAGAAACATCAAATGAAAATTTGTGCTCATTAATACAACAGATTTGTGAGAAACAGTATATAGATCAAGAAACCTTGATCTGTTTGGAAAAAGAAGCATCTGAGGAAGTGTGAAAATATAAACAACAAAACCAAGAGATATTTGAAAAGTATAAAAAAGAAATAGGAATGTGATAAAGAAAGAGAGAGATTTGATATGGTGCAATATTTATGCAAAGGAGAAAGCCAAATTAATCAATGTAAAGAAGGCAGCCCCAAAGATATTCGAAGAGAAGTACAGGCAAAGGCATCTGGAGATGGAACATTTTACTATAAAAAAATAATATTACAAAGATGGAAATAGAAAAGAAGATTGGTAAAGCAGAAGTTAAAAAAATAGAAGTTGAAGTTATGGAGTGCTTGTGCAGTGAAAGATTTAGTGTAGAAGGTCTAACACAGGTTACATCACAGCAGGATGGAGTGAGTCCCCAAAGCAGAGAGAAACAGGAAGATCAGGAAACCTCTGAAAAAGAAATATGGACATGGGAAAGAAAAAAAGATTTAATATGGTGTAATATTTATGCATATTAAGGAAAAAGCAAATGTAAGCAATACAAAAAGAGCAGCACCAAAGTTATTTGAAGAGAAATACAGGCAAAGGAATCCGGACATAGAAAACTTTACAATACAAAAAATAAGAAGACAAAGAGGAAAAGTAGAAAGGGACATTAGTAATGGAGAAGTTAAAGAAATAGAAACTGAGGTTGTGGAGTACCAGCAAAGTGAAGGATTTAGTGTAGAAAATCTAATTCAGAAAGCACTACAACAGGATAGAGTAATGGATATCCAAATTAAGGGGAAACCAGTAGAACAGGAAGCAATTGGTCATGTGCCATATGAAGATAATTTGGAGCCTTCCACAGGAAACCAGTATAGATGTTCACTTGAAGCTAGGGAAGTAAGGGAAGGAACAGGAAACTGTGGAAACTCTGATGCAGTCAATGTTGAGGAGTGATAGACTAGTGAGTTCCCATATGATAGAGCAACGGATGGCACAGGATGAAATTGAAGAGAAGGTGCCAAAGGAAGATGCTATAGAATCTTCTATAGAATGCCCACAGGAATTGGAAAACAAGGGATGTACCCTCAGTTTGGAAGAAAATGAGGTAAGAGAAGAGTTGCTTGATTTAATAGACATAGTCAGATATATCAAGATCAATGAAAGAAACAGACTGCAGAAGGTTAATAAAACCCCAAAAGTCATAAGTCTGATAAAACAAATGCACACAGTAATTAGGACTGTTCATAGAGATCCATGCAATATAACAAAAGCAAACAGGATATATTACTGTGCAGCTAAATTAATAACTGGTAAAGTTCTACCAGAAGAACACAGGGTAGTGAGGGAAAGGAAGGGGAGAAATCGAATACCATCATGGAAATATTGAATAGAGAAAACTATAAAGCAGTTAAGACAAGAAGTGTCACTGTTAGAAGACTATAGGAAAGAGAACAGATCAACAGAAATACTAAGACAGATGTGATAAAAGCAATGCACAGTATTAGAACAGACCAGGATCTATCATGCACTATTGCAAATAACAAACTAACAATTTCAGCAAAGCCGGAAAAACTTAGAAGATACGAAGATAAATGTAAAGGAAAAGTACAAAATAAACAATTTATTGATGACCCAAAAAAGTTTTATAGAGAATTGGGAAATAAGGTAAAAAAAATTGAAAGACTGCCAAAAAAAAAAAAAATAGATACATTTTGGAGAGGTATCTATGAAGATCCTGTGGAACGTAACAAAGATGCTAAATGGATAGAATTTAAAGAAACAATGAGGTTTAAAGGTACAGGATATGAAATGGGATGAAGTAATAGCCAGCGAGATTGAAGCAAAGTTAAGAAAAGCCTCTAATTGGAAAACCCCAGGCCCAGATGCAGTACCTAACCTTTGCTTAAAAGTATTAACATCTTTGCACGAAGATTTAACCATGAGTAAGAACTATTTATATTAGTACCCGAACAGACACCAACTTGGTTAACAACTGGAAAAACAATGCTCCTACTCAAGAGTGAACCTGCAAGCTACCCTAAAAATTATGGACCAATAACTTGCCTTCCAATGACGTATAAACTATACACAGGAATTGATGCTGACAGAGTTTATAGTCATTTAGAAGAAAATGCAATTATGGCAGTAGAACAAAAGGGCAATAAAATAAAGTTATGTGGAACAACAGATCATTTGTTGTTAAATAAAGTCATAGTGGAGAACTATAAAAACGGGAAGAATCTAAGTATGGCATGGACTGACTACAAAAAAGTATTTGATAGTATCCCACATTCATGTATAAAAGAGTGCTTAAAAATGTATAAGATATACCCCACACTAATAGACTACATTACAGTGACCATGAAACAGTGCCAGACCACTTTGCAATCAAGCCATGATAAAGGACAAATTATTATCCCAGGGATAAAAATTCGGAGGAGGATATTCCATGGTGACCCTTTGTCACCGTTGCTGTTCTGCCTTGCCCTTAACCAGTTAAGCTGTCTATTTAACAGCTTAGGCCAATGCTATAATCTGGCTCCTAGAAAATAACAAAGTGTAAAGACTTCTCATCTTCTCTTTGTCGATGATTTTATACTGTATAGCTCATCAGATGAGGAACTGAAAGTACAACTGCAAGTTGTCAAAACTTTTTCAGATGATATTAGAATGTCATTTGGTCTTGATAAATGTGCAAAAGCAACCTTTAAAGCAGGAAAACTACAGCACCAGTAAAACATCAGTTTGGGACAAGAATGTGATATAAAATAACTTGAGCAAGAGGGGTGTATAAATACTTGGGAATTGATGAAGGATCAACAATAAAATATGAACAAATGCAAATAAAACTTAGTAAGTAATACTTCAGAAGACTTAAATTAATCCTGAGAACAGCGTTGACATCTCGGAACAAAATCCAAGCTATAAACCAATTTGCTCTTCCTATCCTAACTTACAGTTTTGGAGTGATTGACTGGTCCTAAAACGTGTTGGATAGATTAGATAGGAAAATAAGAAGGATGCTTCATGCACAGCAAATGATTTATAAAAATCAGTGGATACCAAGATTCTATATTCCCTGCTTTGAAGGAGGGATGGGTCTCCTTGAAATTGATTATATGTATAGATCTGTAATCGCGGGACTCTACACATATCTGCTGATCTCACAAGACCCAAACTTAGTGAAAGTTTTGAAACATGAAGAGAATAAATCCAAGATGATTTCTCTGCTTCATCTAGCAGCAGCATATCGGTGTCAGGCAGGAATGGAAATCAAACCAGAAGCAGATAAAAATCAGGCAACAACTGAATGTGCCAAAAAACAAAAGAGAGAATATAAGGTGAAGGATCAGATGAGAAGGCAAGAAATGTGGAAAATGCATAAATATAGTTGCAAGTATAGAAAACTTCTGTAAGAACCTCATGTTGATCAGGAATGAATGCAGGAATGGTTAAGGAGAGGCAAATTCAAATCAAGAGATGAAAGGTTAATATTGGTTTACAAAGTCCATCTATCTATCTGGTCACAAACAATCTGTCAAATGGCTCTTTTCCTCTTCTCCTTTCCTGCCTATCTCTACTGGTGTTCCACAAGGTTCCATCTTAGGTCCCCTTTTATTCAACATCTTCACCAATAACCTCTTCACCTCTTGCAGTCAGTCATCTCTCATACAATACGCTGATTACTCCACTATTATTTCTACAGCCAACAACATCTCTGACCTACACTCTCTAACCCAAAAAGCTCTACTTTCCACTGAACAATGGCTTTCAAAAAACTTACTAATCCTCAATCCCCCAAAAAATAAACTCTTACTCTTCCTGCCCCATTCTCTTGCTCATCATAGATCCTCCTTTGTCATTAAGTCTTGTAACAATACAGCCATCCAACCTGACTACACCAAACTCTTAGGGGTCGTCACTGACGATGAACTAAAATTCAATCAATACATACAGCAATGCATAAAGAAAACCTATCAGAAACTAGGTCTCTTGTACCGGAACAGAAAATACCTCACTCCTGAGGCTAGACTCACCCTAGGACAAGCACTTTTCCTCCCCTCTCTCTTCTATGCTGCCCCAATTCTCACAAATATTCAAACAACTACCCTGAACAAACTCCAACAAACCTACCACAAAATAGCCAGATTCATCACTAACTCCCCAAACAACACACACCACTGTATTGCCTTAAAGTCTCTACAATGGCTGGAGCTCCCACAACTACTACATCTCTACCAATTTCACATGCTGCACTCAATGCTCTTTAAACCCTCCTGCTGTCCATCTTTATCTCTCCTAGTCTCTATCTACACCCCTTCTCGATCTCACCTCTAATCAGCAATTGCTCGATATCTACCACCCTAATAAGTCAGTAGGTAAGCAACTCTATAAACACTCTGTGGCCCAAGCTTGGAATAAACTTCCCCTTAACATGCACTCTATCTCTCACACTCCACTATTTAAAAAAGAACTTAAGACACATTTACTCAACTATAGAACCTGTCCCTGCTATGACCCTACATAGCTCTCCCCTCCCCCCACACTCACATCACTCTCATTTGATCCTACTCACACTCTCCCTCACTTCTACAGTAACAAAGAATAATCCTAAGAAGAAGAAAAACAATTCTATTTATTTCAATTTCAATTATAATCTTTGTGTGTAGTTGTTTATTTTTTACTGTGTTTGCTATTATTGTTTGTAGTACTTGCTTTCTTATTGTAATAATATATTGTACTTTCTGGAGCTTTTCTCCTCAGGTCTCCACTGAAAATGGCACAAACTCCCAGTTGGACTAACCCGGTTAACAAATGTCAATAAATAAATAAACCCCGGGATTCATGAAGCTTGTGCCAGGCGCAGGCGTAGAGTAGGCGGAATAATGCCAAATATGGCCGTCGAGCGATTCAGGTACGATCCAATACCACGTGCACTACTGGCGTACGCCAGAACTGCGCAGCCCTCGGCATAGGTATGCTAATCACCCCATGCGCAGTGTCGCACCCTGCAAATGAAGGCAGATAGTGATTCATGAAGTGGTGCAGGTATAGCGTAAGCCCACGTAAATGTGAACCAAAAAACACGATTTACATTTTCCCAAACAGAACATCGGAGCTTTGGAAGCTGACCAGACTCATGTATTACAAAGTTAACATATGCCAATGGCTAAATACACAGCCAGTGGCATAAGAAAATATGCACAACACCTAAAAAACAACATTTAATGTCATGTCCACAGTAACGCACAGTACAACCGCAGGGCATGTGTGCGCAAACTGGAACATAAAGAAAATATATAAAAATGTCATAAAATTGCAATGTAATACAAATAAGGTTTGCACCATAATACACAATGGTAGGCATGGAACACCACAACCAAGGTGCAAGGGTTGCTAAGGGCCTGCGACAGTGTTCGGCGCGGTAACTATGAATTAGTAGTCAATGCCATGCAAATGCGGCAGATAATACTGAATCGCAAATGTCCCGCCAGATGAAGGTTGAACCATACGGCGCAGCGCTATAATACCGAGGAGTGGCTCAGAGGAGATACATGACATCAGCAGAGGGGTGTGCCACCGTAGCAGCAAGCACATTGGAGCAATGCAAACTGGCCTGGCCATTGCTAAGCAAAGCTGCAGGACAGGGGTGGGGAGGAAGGTATAGAATCGTTTAGTTGAGAGCACACATGGTGCCCAAAAGCGCATGTGTACTGGGATGAAAATGTGCCCGAAACCCAGTAAGTGGATGCACACGGTGCGAACAATAGCACAAACAGGAAGATCAGGGGAGGAAAAGAAGGAAATGCCGAAGTAGGGTAATTGGCGTACTAATGAGCAATCAACACCAATCAACTCACGGCGGCCAGTCGACGGCAGCTGTCAAGTCTGCTCGTAGAAACCTGCAAAACAGGATAGGGGAGGCATCGGAATGCAAAGAAAGGAGGGGAGGCATTGGATTGCAAAGATAGGAGATCTGTCATAGCACAGCAAAGCAAACCGACAGTAGACCGGCAATAGCACACATTACACAAGATACACCAGGTCCAGGAAAGTACAAATGAAAGCAGGCTGCTGGATGCATGCCAGAAAATGGTAGGTGGAACATGCAGAAATGTAAAGGGAAGGTCAAGAGGTAATCCACGGCAGCCAAATGTAATTCAACACCAAAGGCACCACAATAGTAGTTCCGTTAGTAAAACACAAAAGATACCCTGTAGCTACGATCGTACATACACACCCTATGACATCATCGGTGTTCACAGCACAATAGCATAAAGTGTGAAAGCACCCTACACACACCTGTGAATTCCCAAACACTGCACCATAGGTGTAAACACACGGGGAACTTTTAAAATGTACATGTTGGGAGCTGCCATGGCTGTGATTCATCAGCATGTGTTAGAGACTGACGGTGTTGTGGAGGATGATGCCGACAACCACCGCAGGCCCCGGAGGAGGAGAAGAGTGCTCAGACCAAGGGTAACCTACCAGGGGCTACATGCCGGAGCACATCCAGTAAACATCACATGGAGATAGTAGAGCGTTACAGGGTGGACAGGGACATCTTACAGCAAATAGTGGAGCTGTACCGGCCATGCCTGAGAACCAGAAATAACAGAGGGGAACCCATCCCGGTGGACACGAAAGTATGTGTAAGCATGCGAATACTAGCCACATGTACCTTTCAAAGGCCAACTGGAGATATAATGGGGATCTCACAGGCATCAGCATCCAGGGTACTACACCAATTCCTGGATGCCATGTTACCACATGCCAATGAGCATATATACTTCCCCCGAACTCAGGAGGAGTTGGCCAGCAATATGCGTCACTTCCACTGTGTGGCACACTACCGGGAGGTACTGGGTGCGATAGACTGCACGCACATACAAATCAAGTCACCACCCGGTGAGCATGGTAGGCGCTACATAAACTGCAAGGGATTCCACTCCATCAACTTCCAGGTCATGTGCAATGCCCAGGGCATTATCATGGATGTGTGTGCTGGCAGCCCTGGAAGCTACCATGACTCCCATATCTGGCATGCCTCACAGCTGTATCAGGTATTTGTCAGGGGGGACATCCCACATGGCCACCTTGTGGGGGATGCTGGCTATACACTGGAGCCGTGGATGATGACTCCCATCAGAAATGCACACACCCATGCAAGAATGGCATAATGAGGCACACGCACAAACCAGAATCATCATAGAGTGTGTGTTCGGGATGCTGAAATCACAGTTCCAGTGCTTGGACACATCTGGTGGAGCCTTGCAGTACTCTCCAGGCATGTGTGCCCACATTGTCATAGTATGTGCCATGCTACATAATATGATCCTGCGGAAACAGCTGCAGCAGGGACAAAATGGTGAAGGCCCTCATAGCCCACCACAATTGCCAAGGCCATCACAGGCACAGAGGGATTCAGACCATGAACACACTGTGCCAGCCCCAGTAGGCAGACGGAGGTGTGCCCAATATGCCTACGCCTTGGCAAAGAGGGAACATATAGCACATACTCTGACAGTGTAGGCCCCTACGGACTGACACACCTCTCCACCTGCACATACAGTAAAATGGATGGCACACAAGCATAACCACCTGTAAATTGTAATGTATAGGTGGCCCACTGTGTGAATCCCACATAGGCAGCCCTCAAACATTGTACACGCAACAGCTATAGGAACAAGGAATGTCAACACCTGAACAGTACATGCGCCTATCACCATATGGTGGTGCTGTGTGTATAGGTTCCCAGGTACAACGGTAGGTTCACGGCCAACTGTCAGAGGCCATACACCAAATGGGGCAAACAGTGTCTGCTGTCACCACAACATCGAGTAACCAACTGTCGCGTAGAGGAGCAGAGGCAATCGTGGGAGCACATGTGTGTAAACACTGTTCTGCACACACTCAGCACAGAGTCCCTGCTGCGTTAATGAGGGGGCTGCACATAATATAATCATGGATGTTGTGTCAAGGCATGTGGTGTACCCATGACAGGTATTTGTCACCCCAGCATACTCCACCCATGGTCATTTGAAGGTGTAGCACAGTATCGTGTGTGGCTCACTGAGATATACATACCCAATGCCGGAGCACATCCAGTAAACATCACATGGACATATCATTAACTGGACTCATCAATATGTAAACTAACTGAGTTACCCATGTGAGTGCAGTATGGAGTAACAGCTGTAGTATACTCCACATACAAAACGACATAACACATGCACAAATCCCAGATGGCCATATGTTAAATGCAGTGACCGTCGTGCATGTTCCCGATCCCACGTCCTGCAAGGGATGTAATGTAATCCCGAAGGCACGAGTAATGCATGTTGGATGCAGGTCAGCAGATCATGTTTAGCACACGTTACCGGGAATATGCATTGCCCACTGCTGGTAAGCGACGTTTAAATATGACTATATGGATATGCGCGAAACAGGGATAAGCTACACTGAATATTGTGCAGATCACGGTCAATGATGTCCAGAACAGGTGAAACCAGCATTATTCACCCCTGTACTAATAGTGCCTGCTCTGAAGGGTAAAATGACCACTGCCAGGTGTAGAACACGCAATCATGTATAGAATCACCTAACACTATTGCTAGGCAAGATGTACCTATGGTAGGGTTGCCACCTCTTCAAATGACCAATGTGGGACATACGTCAGATGTCTGCAGGCTGACACATACACCCGGCCAGTACGAAATGCAGAACTTCACTGTTTTGCCTAGATAAAAGCTCATTCTTGTAATGTTTACTTACTTATTCTGTTTCTAGAACATATAGGTGGTTCAGATACAGAACTGTTTTATGCAACTATTACATAAACTATAGGAAATAAGGATGTTCTAAAATCCCAGGACATTTGCCATGTTCACAAATATTTTGCAGGACACAACTGCCCAAAGAGGGATTGTCCCTCGCAGAGTGGGACAGCTGGTAACCCAAACCTACAGCAGGTGTGTAATGTGACAGGTACAGACACAAACGTGCGGAGTCCAGGAAACAGTATACACCAAGTACACAATGAAAGGTGTAGCTTGCCTGTCACTTTCCCCATCAGATATATATATATATATATATATGTACACATATATACATATATATAATACAGATAGAAAGGGCGATAGAGTGATATATGTTGATATATACGGAATCAGCGATATCTGCAAATATATATAGATAGGTCAACGACATTCATAACACCTCGGAGGTACAAATAAATAGGATACCGCCAACTATGGAATGTGTAACATACCGACATGCGTAACCACGAGGCTGAAAGACCAAAAGAACACAGTACCGGAACAGTACAACCGCGAGTAATAGTATGATGATATGAAGGGACATTTAGTTACCACTGCCAGTGTTGCGGTCCACGTAGGTACTGTGTTCAACTGTGTTTGTGAGTGCTGTAGTCTGTGTATGTGTGTGTTGAGGGTGCCGTGTGAGTCTCCATGTGACTGTAATGTGTGTGTGTGTGTGTGTGTCCGCATCATGTGTCTGTTAGTGCCAACTCGGAGGTAGATCATTATGGTAGGTGTGGGTATAGCTAGCCGTAGGCATACGGTTACCACCTGTCCCATATTAGGAGGGACAGCCCCTCCCTGGGCAGGTGTGTCCTGACATAAAACATTACAAAGAGCAAATGTCCGGGATTGTAGGAAATTAATATGTCCCATATATAATGTAATAGTTGCATTAAATAGTTATGCCTGCATGTAAGAAACGTAAATGTTACATGCAATATGATAAGTAGCCAAAGTCCCACAATAGGTATGTATTGAGGATAAAAGTATGTGCTAACCGGTGTACTGACCGTGGCTATGTGTTGGCCTGTAAACACCGCTGTGCGTCCCGCAAAGTGTCCAACAATGGCCATATGAAAAGGTGGCAACCCATGGCAAAAAGGTTCTGTTACTAACACAACCACAATGACTGCAAATATCTGGGACAGAAATACCCAGGATAGCTGTCAGTTAGACATATCCCTTTACATATCGCTGCAGTTCTGGAGGTATGGAAGTATCAACCTCACCTGCATACTATATAGAAACCAATTAACAATGGCCCAATGTACAATCCCGTAACATAAGTCTACTAACTGATAGCTCTTTAATTAGGGATGGAGCCCACACACATATATA
Organism: Protopterus annectens; assembly: GCF_019279795.1. Classification (NCBI taxonomy): domain Eukaryota; kingdom Metazoa; phylum Chordata; order Ceratodontiformes; family Protopteridae; genus Protopterus; species Protopterus annectens. Next base: position 467,572,272 of record NC_056731.1, read on the forward strand.
TGGAATATGTAGAAATGCAAGCCCCACAAACCTGTATATGCTACGTACACCCACCGACATCCCCCACACTAGAAACTATAGCAATACAGACTGCAATAACAGCACAAACATCCAGTTAGTCAATTACATCTGCAGAACCATCAACATACCTTGTGAGAGATACAATTAAAGGTGCCATGCACAATTGCAGCCGTTATATAATGGAACAAATGGCGACGTTACAGGTTTTGTTTGCAATAGTCTGTTATCAGACGTTGGGATGACAGGAACACCCACATGTTGAACCACATACTCTAGCTGTCACACACAATCCACGGGGGGCATGAATCCAAAGTATAATTGTCTCTATGCATAGCAGTTGCAATTACACATAAAACACAATACAGGCCGTCTCCCCAAAGGTAGGGCAAATGGGCAATGCCCAAGTGGACAATTAAATTATACCCCGCTGTTGGTGCGTAATTGGCGAATGGAGTAGCTGCACAGCTGATATGCAAGTAATTAGTCACTCAGGAACACCAATTGGTGGGAGGAAACCACATGTTACAGGCATCGACGTATATAAAGATGACTTGCTAGACATTCAAACCATATGCTCATACAAACTACCTGTTTAAGCAGTGTGTGAGAGAGATAGAGACGAATGTCCATAACGATAACAAGGTATGTAGAACACTTGGGATGTAAGTTTATGTATAGCATGTTTTTTATTAATTATTTACTGTATGTATAGCCCGGTTTGCATTAATTAAAAGTGTCTGCAATGCATAAAGTGGGAAAAGGTATTTATGTAGTGATGTCTTGCTGAGCATACTAACGCATGTAGAAACTGTGCATCCAGCAGTGGGCCACAAGGTAGACATCACAGACACCACAAGGGATGCTACATGAGGGCTTTAAACAGAACATTTCCATATAACCCGCCGTCAGTGGTAGGGTATGTCCAACAAGTACGTGCCATAGCAGGGGATAGTATATGTTGATATACTGTCACAGTAGGCATGTGTATGGGCATATAACGACAATGACATGTCTAAGGTGGTCCCGCTGTGCAAGTATGCTGTGCATTATGGGATACTATGTGAAATAGTGTAATGTATAGTATTGTAGGTAGATATGTCAGATATTCTACACAGCATAACAGGCATATCATGCATACCAAAGGTATCGTCTATTGGCATGTACAATAACAGGATACATATGGCTTGTAGGCACGGGACATTGCAATAGCATGATAGCTAATCTAAATGGAAGGGCTACCAAGTAACCATGCACACAGGACATGTAATAGCTTCACAGGTTCATAGTGGGGTACTATGCAGTCTGGCAAGTCTATGTGTAAGCACAACTAAAGTGTGTTCACACCAGTGGCACCTCTCTAGGGTAGTGTCCTGTGAACAGCAGAGCCATGTGTTACCTGCACTTCTGCACAGTACAGCCACTGCAGTGATCCCTGGCATACATGTGTCTCCCAACCACCAAGGGAGGTATCACATGAACAGTGCTACTGAGTATCCCTGCATGATGTATATAGGACTCATGTTCCAAAGCAAGGTGAGTGACTGGTTTGGGAATGTAACCCTCAAGCGCAACCCACTCATTGTTGCGTGTGTGCACATATCCATGAGCATGTTGCTCACAGTGGCTTTTGCTTATGTCGTGTATGTGAAGTATATCCATTAATATTGTTGTAGACATGGGCCCTGTCTGTTCAGCAGAGGTCACCCCTGAGTATGTAGTATGCAAATGTGTACAGACGTGGTGTCCGTAGTTCAGCCGCATACTTTAACTGTCGGAGCTCAATAAACGTCATGGCGTGTTAATGGTGTGGTATGTAAATCTGTAGCTGTTGTGTAAGGTACACCCTAAATGGGGTGGTGTACCCTTGAATGTGTGTAGACGTCTTGAGTTCAGAGTTACAATGGGTGCCTATGTACCAGCTACACACCCAGTACAGATAAGTGTGGCCATGTAGAAGGATATCCACGCCACAGTGGCAATACGGTAACCACAGGAGTGGGTGCGACATACGTGTGTACTACAAACATGTACAATGTGACATGTATGTAGGGGACTACCACCTATGTGATAGTCAGTGGGTGAATGGTGTAATGCAAAGGTGATGTTCATGCACCTTGTGTCATGCAGCTTGAGGCCATGATATTCATATCAGGTATCTGTCACAGTGACACCCATATGGATGGAGTCAGTATCAGCTGGTGGATCAATCATGGCATTTTGTATGCAGGGGTTTGCAAAGCTAGGCAGGGAAAGTCCCTCTGTGCTAGCCTGCACCTCAGGGAAGCATATACTGAACATGAGGGGCCCAATGACTGAGGACTGTGGTATGGCAAATGTAACTGAAATGCAGTAGGTACTATGGTATGCTACCCTCATTGTGTGTGTCCTGTCCATGAGCCATGTTGCATAATATCCTGAGACATAGGGTACGATGTGCAGGTGTATGTGTATGTTGTCAATACCAGAATGGAGAATGGTGCTGAAAGGCAATGAGAGGACAATGTAGGATGTGTGGACTCCCGTACCATCATCAACTACCCTGGTAATTGTATGAACGGAGTCCACCAGGTGTAGGGGCCATGCTCTGGCCCTAACAAGTCCAACCCGGGTGGCATCAAAGGACCGGAGCCCAACAATGTCTCTGTGAATGACGTCCTTGATGATGTGCCCCATAGCCATGCAGAACAGTCCAGTCAGGTGTGTAGGACTATAGTCCCACTCGTGCATTGTGGTGCCACCTGTGTGGAGTATGATAAATGTTGCTGTGCGCCATTCAGAGGCCACAATGTCTGATACAAGGCTATTGCTGAATATGGTGGCCTAGTGGGGAGACATGTCATCTAGAGGTTTGTGGACATCACAGCCTGGGACTTTGGAAGGTGACATGGGGCCAGTGTCCCAGGACATATAGAGTGCAGGTTAGTACTGTGTCGGTGTGACTGCAGGGACACCACAATGTTCCTGCATGGATTGTGGCCCTGTAGTGAGTGAGAGGGTGTAATGTTAGCATTGAATCCATCCACCAGCATGTTGCCAACATCACCTGGGTCTGTAATGTTCCTGAGTGACTGTTGTATGTGAGAACAGATGTGGGTGTTGCCAACGACTACTGACATACCACCATAATGCCGTGTGGTACACCCCGGAAAGTGTTGCAGTAATGTTTACGTAGCTAGTCTTGGAGTATGTGATGAGGGATCCCATGGCCCTACCAAGGCTGACCAGTCAGCTACCCCACCCATGGGATTGTACACCACTGTGCAACAGCCTCCACCTGTTGTTGTACATTATATCCATGGAACTTGACCACCAGAGTGGCATCTGTTATATGGTGTGTACCATCATGGCTCTGTGTGGAATAGCATGATCCATGCAGTCATGTACATGCTAATGAAGTGCACTGGGGTATGTTTCAGCATTTGTAAGTGCATTGTCCATCTGCAGGGGTGTCATGACGTTAACAACCGCTGTCATAAGATGTCTGTAGTAGGTGTTGTAGTACTCATGTACTGTGTATGCGGTGAAGGGTGTGGTGCCGGGATGTGGCTAACAAGGTTGATTAGCATATGTTTGGAATCCACCAATGAGGGGATAACCCCAGGTGTGGAACACCAGTCACATGTTGGTAGTGTTCATGTCAAGGTTAATGGTGGTCTTGGAGGTGGTGTGTATGGGTTGATCCAGCCGAGTGGAGGTTATGACTCATGGATGTGTTGGTACATGAGTGGCTATCCCAGTTAAGTGTGTGGTAGTGTCAGTCACACATCAGTAGTAGCTGTCTGAGCCCTACTGTCCAGTACACCAACAACTGAGGTCTGGTAACCGTGGGGTATGTTGTTGAATCTGTAGCTTGTTACAATGTGTATAGCAGTTCTGGACACAGTTAGTTGCACGTGGAGCACCTCTGATGCATTGTGCTAAGTAACTAGCCAGGATGTGTGTACAACATAGTGGAATATGGGAACACCCAGCTGTGGGTGTGCCAGTCCAGGTATGTGCCTGAAAGGTATGGTCTGTCTATAACCTGTCATTGCAGGTGTGCTCTGCAGAGCCTAGAGGCAGGTCCCAGTCACTGCAGAGATATTGGAGTGGTGCATTATAAGGTGTGCCTTGCCTGCGTGCGTCACAGAGGAAGATGCAAGCAATGTGTCACATGACCCCATGTCCTGCTTGCCAGTTCCCGTTCTGCCGGTGACTGTTATTGGAAACTGTGCAAGACAGGCAGTATAGAAGCAGCAAGAGCCTTACATGTGATCTGTACTCCCAGGGCTGACAGGTGCAGGTCATCTGTGCCAAAGCATTGTGTTTGACCAGGTCAGTCAAAGCGGACAGATACCAGATGCCTGTGGAATGACAGCAGAAGCATAGGCAACTGTTGAAGTGACAGTCAGTCATTGTACAGTGGTATTGGGTCCGGATGAATGCATAATGCTCCCCAGGGCTAGGCCCACACCTTCAGGGCTACAACACTGGTGAGCTATTGCATGTCCCTGCACACGTAGTCTGTGAAGTGCCATCTCAGGGCAGTCACACTAATATGGAGAATGGCAGTCACATCATACCTGATGAGGTGTGGCATGGGTGCATAGGTTATGTTGCAGAACCAGTTACCTGACAGCAAGATGTAAGCGACTATCGCCTTGTGTAGCCTGCTGTGTGGAGCTGCAGTGTGACCGCCTACAGACTCACCTATGACTGGTGTGTTGTGTATAACACCCTATTGGCTGTATGTGATTGGCACACATTAGTCTGTGGGCTATAAGTTGGTGATGTTGTGTTCTGTGATGGGGGCTGCCTCTGGTGCCTACACAGAGTTTGGAGAGATACTGCACAAGTTGTCCTCATATGTGTGGCCTGAGGTGGAGATCATGTGAGACTATGTGATGAGTGGGGTGTGTTGCGAATGTTACACATCCCCACATGACTGTCAGGTGCAGCCAGGGTTGGTGACAGCATTACCCCCAGCAGGGCTGCATAAGCGCATCCCCCACAGGCTGTAGTGTCGTATGTTGGGAGGTGAGCATTGAATGTGTACATGAGACAATTGCTCTATTGCCACATGTACGACATATTCATCATATTGACAGGCAATAGCACTGGTACGTGACAGTCGGACATGCCTGTATATACAACCATGTCTCACAGGATATGTGCGTTACATGTGTACAACAGCTGTTGTACCATAAGCAAGCTGGAAATTTTAGGATAGCCAGTGTACCTGTGGGAAATGGTGTGGAATGGGTGCTATATTAATCAGTAGCTCATGACATGCTCAAGTTCTGAACAAGTGCCTAACATGACCATACAATACAGATAGGGTGTTGGATAATATCAACCCACAAGTGGTGACAACAGTCATAATGGGTGGCACCTGCTGAGTATGGTGTGCATGTCCATGAACCATTATCACTGTAGATGTTAGCAGTACAGATGTACAAGACAGTACGGATGTTTGATTACAAATACCTTTGTATGTCACAGGAGTGTTCTACCAGTGCCTGTTGACAGACTCACAACTACAAAAGGTGCCAGAGTGACATGTGCATATCACACCAGTGCCAGCTGCAGTAGAACAGGGTTAATGTGTTGTACTCCACCCTCATTGCAGCCCATACCACATGGAAAAATGTTAGGCATCTGTGTATGTAAGGATGTGAATGGCCATGACCTATGAGGAATAGCTGTGTCAGTGTTGTGAACAACATACAGAATGGGCTGTGTGGGTGAGGTGTGTGACATATGTGCACATTCTGATGGATGATATCAGCATTGTCACTGCTCAGTGAACATCCCTGTACCCATTAACTACCACCTAGGCTGTGGTCAACATTATGGACACTGTGTAAGGGATGGTGCTGTGCAGTACACTTCCCTGTCTTGGTGACATCTCCAGGCCCCTTGGGTAGTCATACGAGGTACCCATGTCATGACAGGGTGCCATCCATGAGCATGGAGATCATTGGACAGGCATATACAGCACTGGGGTGACCAATATTGGATCACATATCACCTTTAAGAGGTAATGGCCATGCGTGGATGGGCGATACCAGCCTTCACAATCCTCACCTCCACTACGCAGCATGCTGTCTACCTTGCATAAAGACATTTGCTACACCATGATGATGGACATGCTACATGTCCATATCCTGATCTGTAAGACATACGTCATGGACAGCCACCATCCTAATACTAGGATCGCCACATGCTGGACAGATCCATGTGCCATACATGTGACATACTCCCACCAAACCATGCAACCCTGTCCATCAAAGCTGCACATGTCATCCCAGTCATACATGGTGTGATGGCCGCATGGTAGATGTAGTATCAACTGTCCGGATCAGTAATGCGGCACTGATGCACCTCGCGGTGGCATACTGGCTGTCTGTTACAGCTGGGAAACCTTGCCCGTACATGCTATGGTTGATAACCATCCCTGTGAATGACGTCCGACTAGCCATTGTCCCATGTCTATCACATGTGCAACCCAGGTGATCCGTGGCAGGATGTTGAACAGCTGTACAATGCTGTGTAGATGTATATGGCAAAACATACATGTACAGGTGTCCATGCGTATGTGTGCATTGTCACTGCTCAAGTCCATTAAGGCTGTGTCTGTGTTGATATGTGACATATACACAGCATCAAGGTCAACAGCAGTACCGTGGACACATCCAGGCATGTGCAGATAGGTAAGAACACCAGTGCAGGCAAATAGACATGCCCACATCAAGACAGCATTCACATGGAGTATGAACACTGTAATGAGGTGACACACATATATGGTGATGATATCCAATGCATAACGGGTGTTACATGTGTGTGACACAAACACGTCAGTCATGTCAGTGTCATGATGATTTGCAAAGATTACTGTGCAGATGTACTAGATGTCATAGAAATGTATGTGCAGCAGTATCTCTGTACATCTCTGAAACTGTGACCTGTCACGATCATTATGTCTTACAGATAATGCCTCATACATGCCTTCCAGCATACAGCCACCAGGAGGATGATGTCCTCATCTCGTACCTCCATGAGAACTACAAGGTGTTGTTCAGCCATGTGCCACAGCATGCCCAGCAGCAGGACGATCTGTGGCAGGATCTACGTTGGAGGGTGAACGATGTGGGTGGCCATGACCACACCTACCAGCAAGTGCGCAGACACTGCATGGACTTGATACGACATGCAAAACAGCGTGCCACTGCAATCGTCAGGGAACAAGGTGGAACAGGAGGTGGGCCACCAACCCAGCCCCCACTCACACTCACACACACCGAGGAGCTACTGGCCAGTCTGGGGACACCCTCAGAACAGCACCCACACACACTAGCTGCCATCGTGGAGGTGGGTGTCTCCCAACCAATGAGCCTGGAGTTGCCAGTACTGCACATATGGCTATTATATCCCATTTAGTTGCATGTGTCACTGTACATTATGTAAAGTAACAACATTTGCAAGGTATGTGGACATACATGCTGCATACTACAGTATGCTACCCTGTGTATGCACACATGTGCATACTATATGCTATTATACAGGCGAATGTGTTAACATGCACAGTGCACCCTGTGGCTGTCAGACAGTCAGGGATAATGTTCATACTGCTGTGTCACCCCTATACAGGTACCTCTCGCGTGCCGCACAGACATGAGTCTGTGGCAGGTGAGACTGTCATCAGTATCAGGCATGTTAAAGCATAGATCTATTTGCCATGTGGCCAGTTAACAGTTGCACACTTGATGTTTGTACCAGTCATGATATACAGGTCGCATCACCCATCATTCACACAGGCCACTCATGTGCAATATATACAAATGAAAGGATACACCGACTTGAAACCACAGTAGTTGTTATTGCTACATGTGTGGTCAGCTGTGCATACAACAGTGGAGGTGTTCTACAATGGAGGCATATGTAGTATGTAGTGGAACAACATGTGTGATACGCAAACAGTACCACACAGTGAGCTGTGATATGGGCAGCCCACTGGTGTCACCATTGTGTTATATGCCCCTGCATTGGGTGCACACATTGTGATGTGCCATCTGACATGTCCCAGACACGTAGTGTTCTGGCTGCAATATTGTCACACTGTCCCATGACCCATACCAAACATACAACCCATTGTCTGCATAGCCCTGTGGATGGTGACATATCTGACATCTATGGGTGTATGTCATATGGGACAACACAGACATGTGAGATGGCCATCACACACATTTGGTCAACACATGTGCACACATGGCCATGGGGGATGGTCAGAGACATGTAGCCACACAGTAGATGTGATGTGTACATACCCTGTTGCACATTGTCCACACATGGTCCAATTATAGCCTTAGTTGACTGATTATACAGTTGATGTGGTACACTGGACATCCTAAAAGCCTGTGTACAGCTAGTGGAGGTGTCACTGACATCTACCATATAAGATCTGTTGAACATCATGACTGTGTCATAGCATGACAGTAGTCACCTGTACAGCTTCCACAGACATAGACTCCACATCAGACCACAGATACTGTACATTTCCCTTGCTGCTGTAGGACATCACCGTTAGCTGTGCACCTTGTGTGTGTGGTACATCAATGTCATGTGGGAAATGGTGAATTGACATGTTCACTATGTGTGGACATGGTTGCCAGGCAGCTAAGACCCTGTAGTTGTTGTGCAGGAGTGTCATCTGTAGGTCCTCCACTGACCTGTCACTTGACACAGCATGGTTTGGTGTGTATACACCTCAGCATCGTGGGTCACAATCCACAGTTATGTCATGGGTATGCATGCAGTTATGGCTATGCAATGTGTACATATTATGCATTGTATAGCAATATAGATGCCTCATGATGCCATGCAATGGAACAGCGTCTGTACTTCACACTGTATAGCAATTTAGACGGCTCACACTACCCTTCCATGCTCATGCACATTTGCTAAACATGATTCTATCTGTAGGGCATACAGACAACACTGCAATGTGATGCCCATTACGATGCTGTACATGTGTCAGGACACCATTGTGTCAGACATGTATGCATGTTAATGCACACATCAGCAGATTACATGTCAAGGTCACCTCAGCCATGTGTACTGTTATCCTGTTCTGGTCCACATGGTGTATCACGGGGATGCATGCATACTACCATGATTGTGTGAACTGCATGGCTACTGATATGACGCCTGCTTGCTGTAGTGTGCACCCCAGGGAGGTATGCTTACTAACACTATTAATGTCTAAGCTCCATGCCCTCTGCCTTATCACAGGCATGCTGCATGCCATCTGTCAAATCACATGCACGGTGTGTCTGTGTGTGTGTGTGTGTGTGTGTGTGTGTGTGTGTGTGTGTGTGTGTCTGTGTCTGTGTGTGTGTCTGTGTGTGTGTGTGTGTGTGTGTGTCTGTGTGTGTGTGAGTCTGTGTGTCTATTGTAATTTAGAGTCTTTCTTTGCATTCACAGGTGATGTAGGTGCGTTACCCTCCTGCGGTCCATCTGATGTTAGTGTCCCCACAGATACTAGCAGTGATGAACATATGCATGAGGTACAGGCAGGGTTGTCAGGGGCTGAATCTGTGCCAATGGTTGCCATCCCAGCTATGTCCCTCTCTTCCCCGCACACAGTTCTGCTGCCAACACATACCGCATCACCAGTGGCCATAGAGGAAGGACAGTCAGCGTCTGTTAGCGTGGAACAGGAACGTGTGGTGGCTACAGAAGGTGTGTCTACACACTATGGTGTCAGTGTAATGACTGCAGATGTGCCACACAGGCATGTAGCCGGTGCTGCTTGTAGGAGGACCTCTGGCAGACATGCACCTGCAGGACAGAGAGCAGCAGCTGGTATCACCAGACGCATGTTCCAGACTGTAATGGCGGCACAGACACGTGCTGAATGGCAGAACAGAGAAGGGCAGAGGCTGCAGAGGGCTGCTATCCATACCCTAAATGACAACATCCATTCATTGGCAAATGCTCAACAGCAGATTGCTGATGTTCTGGACAGGCGATTGGGTGACATGGTCGGAATCCTTGACAGTGGCATGGCAATCCGCTAGTGTGAGCTGTCTGTGCTGGAATATCTGGTAGGAGTGAGGTGTAGGCCACGTGAACGTAGGCCAGCTACACCACCTAGTGCAGGTCAACGAGAGTGTGCCACCTCACATGCCCACTCCTATAGTGCTGGTAGCAGTAACAGTGCAGCTGGTGCTGCTCTGTCCACACCAGGACACAGCAGGCCACATAGAAGTGGACCTGGACATTCCCAGTGGGGACACGGTTCCAATGGACATGTGTCGTCAGACAGTAGCCAAGCTGTACCTCCGCCTGGTAGTGCCCATGCAACCCCTGGTAGGCACAGGTTACGTGGCCGTGGCCAGACACAGTGAGCTGTACAACCTGGTCTGTACAATCTGGAGCTGTCAATAATACCCCTTGTAGGCCTCACAAAAGGCAGAACTATGTGCACACATACACGCACACAGCAAAGACATCTGTAGGGCACCACAACACCCACATGCATACTGAACAGACATGTCCAATCATATCACTGGCCCTTACCCACACACAAGATGTCGTCCATTGGTGCAGCCTATGCCCCTGGCAAACATTATCACCCTGTGCATATGATGAAGCCTGTGCTGCATCCCTGTCATCCACACCATTGGTGCAGGGACATGCTCAAATGGTCTGATGCACAGGGTGAACAGAACAGTGAGAAGTGTATATTATATTAGTTGTGTAAGAATAGTGAGAGAAGTGTATATTACATTAGTTGTGTGTGAATAGTGAGAGACGTGTTTATTACATTAGTTGTGTACTGTTGACATGCACCAGACATACCATGTAGTACAGGTTTAGCATGCATTGTTATATGTTCACAGTATGTGTCTCAGTAACAACAGTAACAGCATGTTGGTAATGATGCCCTGGTTCCCTCCTTATGGTCTACTTGCATGTGCCTACAGGTAGCACTGCTTGCAGTCTCCCAAGTGTAACTGTGGAGTACTCACAGGCACATATGGCAATATCAGCATGCTATACGTAGCCTCAGCCTGACTGTTGGAAAGTCTAACATAACACAGATGTTCACACATATACTGATCCAGAAGCATGTGGACAGTTTAATAGGCTACAGTGGCTAGAGATGTGACATCCATACCAGGTCACATCACAGGTATGTTGACATGGTGCAGGGGTTGTACACAGCGGTCTGGCCAATGATAATGTTAGAGGCCACTTGATAGCATGAGGCCTCACTGTGTAGCAGTAATACCCTGTCACATTACAGGAACATGCTCACACTCACGGGGTCAACAACACTATAATGCACACCCCATAGTGTTGAGGTGAGGACCCTTGCCTATGTGGTCATCACCATCACAGTACTGTGAACCCACACAAAGCGACACAGAGAAAGAACATATACAGGTAGCCAGTGCGACTGAGACCAATGGCATCAACAGGGTAGTGGACTGCATCACCATGAGGGGTTAGGGATCCTGTGTGTTCTGTATGGTAGCATACACCCTCACTCCATGCACCAGACAGCCATACATACCTACATACACACACACACTGTGGAGACCACAAATGTCATACACATATGGATAGCTGATGTGTGTGATACACACACCACACCTGCCTACGTCATGCTTTCCACACTGCAGTATGTACAAATCTCTACAACAGTGTACAGGGGTGTGTAACAATTGGGATGTATTCCCCACCATATGTGGCATATATGTTCACACAAGCAAACACACATGGCAGTACTGTGAATGATACACCTGCTATATGATGATACGTCTGACAGACATTCAGCAGTATTGGCCGCATTATGTGTACCAATGCTACCTTCGGCAATTGTGCTGCTATATGCACATGGGAGGATGTAAGTGTTACAGGTGTCAAGTGACGTACTGTCGGTGACACCTGACCGCTGTGTAGGTTTTATGTCTCTACTGTCAAGTAACGGTAACATAGCATACTGTTTGCACATGTAATGGTAGGATGGCGTGTGACACACCTGTGAGCCATCCCTGGCAAACATCCATCTACACAGGTGGATCACCACTTTATGTACACACATCCATCCATACCTGCTGTACATCCTACTGTACTGTCGTATGTCACCATATACAGGTGTCAATGATGGGGCTGCATTGCAACTGCATGTTGTAGTTAGGCACAGATTAGTTACTTACATCAGCTACTGCACATGCATGGTAGCTGCATGCACACTACAGATTGTATGTGTGTTGGTCCTACATGCCTGTCATGTAGCCATGTTTGTATGCATTGCAATTGGTGGACATGTGTGTTGACATACATAACACATGGACTGCTGTATGATATGATGGGTGTCATGGGTGACTAGTACAGAGGGAATGTGTCCTCAGTCAACATTGCTGCCTCATGTACTGTTAGCATTTAAAAGCCATGGACCCACCTTCCATTTGCATGCGTATGATTGCTGTAGCCACTTGCCTGCACGGAGGACAGCAAAAGCTATGCTATGTACATATGTGTCATGTGTGTGGTCCATGCACATATCCACTGCAATTACATGTATGACATAGCCTAACATGTGTGTTCGTTGGTGTACAGCGACAGTCATCTGTCACAGCTGTGTAAGACCCAGGGCCCCTGGTATGTGTAGAGCTGACCCAGTTATGTACTGTGGTATCATTGCAATGCATAACACATGATGGAACCCTGTTGGTACATGTGTAGTCTGCACAGTTGCTGTAGACCTATGTACAGTGCACTGGTCATGAGTCACACGGTGTTGTGTTAATGTATGGCTGTGTATTGCTGGTCCAATGACATGGTGATGTCGGAGGGCTACATTTTAGATTGTGGTGTGTACGTCTGTGATATGCACCTGAGACATCTGTGATAGCTCCTGAGTGTGTACTGGTCAATACATGTGAGTGGCCTTCATGTACGTGTGGACAGTAATACCATACTGTGCCCTTCCATGTTTAGAATCCGTGTGCATGCAAGACAGCCCTTTGCAACTGCTAAGTGTGTGAGCATGCCCAGTACGCCGTTGTGTAGATAGACACACAGTACATTCCAAACTGCGCCCTTCCATGTTTAGAATCCACGTGCATGCATGCAAGACGGCCCTTTGCAACTGCTAAGTGTATGTGTGTGTGTGTGTGTGTGTGTGTGTGTGTGTGTGTGTGTGTGTGTGTGTTTGCATGCATGCTCCCATCCACCTGGGGACTCAGTCTTGCTTTTAGACGCCGCACACCACAGCAGTTTGCTACTGACGTCTTTGCGGATGATGACACGCACCTAGATGTCTGCCTCTGGGACTGCTGTGCTTAGTAATGTCGGTAGCGCATTCTGTAAATGCGTCATGCTGTAGTGTGTTAGGGTAGTTAGGTGTATGTTCGACTCCCAGCCCTGCCAAGTGTGTTTGTGTGTGTGTGTGTGTGTGTGTGTGTGTGTGTGTGTGTTTGTGTGCGCGCATGCACCCGTCCACCTGGGGACTTAGTCTTGCTTTTAGACCCTGCACACCACAGCAGTTTGCTACCGACGTCTTTGCCTTTGCGGATGATGACACGCACCTAGATGTCTGCCTCTGGGACTGCTGTGCCTAGTAATGTCGGTAGCGCGTTCTGTAAATGCGTCATGCTGTAGTGTGTTAGGGTAGTTAGGTGTATGTTCGACTCCCAGCCCTGCCAAGTGTGTGTGTGTGTGTGTTTGCGCGCATGCTCCCATCCGCCTGGGGACTCAGTCTTGCTTTTAGACGCCGCACACCACAGCAGTTTGCTACCGATGTCTTTGCCTTTGCGGATGATGACACGCACCTAGATGTCTGCCTCTGGGACTGCTGTGCTTAGTAATGTCAGTAGCGCATTCTGTAAATGCGTCATGCTGTAGTGTGTTAGGGTAGTTAGGTGTATGTTCGACTCCCAGCCCTGCCAAGTGTGTGTGTGTGTGTGTGTGTGTGTGTGTGTGTGTGTGTGTGTGTGTGTGTGTTTCCAGCTGACTGACAACAGTACATTGCTTTGACAGTATTCACTCTCTATAACATCCGTGCGGCGTCTTTATCTTTGATGCTGCTGTCTGCAGGCTAGACGTGTGCCTGTGTGAATCATGTGATCCACTGATCACGGTAGCGCATTTTGTAACTGCGTAATGCTGTCGTGTGGTACAGTGCTTACGTTTATGTTCTGCTCCCAACCCTGCCACGTGTGTGTGTCTGTGTGTGTGTGTGTGTGTGTGTGTGTGTGTGTGTGTGTGTGTGTGTGTGTGTATATGTATCTATTTACATATATATATATATATATATGTGTGTATATATATATATATATATATATATATTTATATATATAATATATGTATATATATATATATATATATAGAGAGAGAGAGATATGTATGTATATAGCGATATATATATATATATATATATATATATATATATATATATATATATATATGGGTCCCCTTTACATTATCGACACAACACTTCACCGACACGCAGAAGACCGAGACGAAACGACTGACAAGTAAGTTGATCGAAAGGTGATTTGCTGACAGCCGAAAGACCAACAAGGGTAACGTGTGAGCGCGACTCGGTAAGTGTGCGATAGTAACGGAGTTAGGAGCGGTCAGGTAAGTGTGCGATATTGTGGGATTTTGGGTTAAGGTGTGGGAAAGGTGAGTGTGTGGTAGTGTCGGAGTTAGGGTTCGGGTAAGGTAAATGTGTGATAGTGACGGACTGTAGTTTAGGGACGGGTTAAGTGAGTTAGGTTTAGAGTGCGGGTAGGGTGAGTGTGCGATAGTGACGGGCTTTATGTTTTAGGGGTTAAGTGAGTTAGGGTTAGGGTGCAGGTAGGTTAAGTGTGCGATAGTGACAGTCTTTAGGTGTAGGGGTGGGTTAAGTGAGTTAGGGTTAGGGTGCGGTAGGGTAACTGTGTAGTGTCGGACCTTAGGGTTTGGGTTAGGGTTAGTGGATATGTCATTGTGTGTTAGTGTAGTTTACGTTGTTTGTGTCGGTGTAATTGTGTTCGGTTTTGTGAGTTGTCGGTGTTGTGTGGTTTCGGTTATTTGGGGTCGGTGTTTTGTGTGTCGGTGAAGTGTAGTTTCGGTAATGTAAAGTAGACCCATATATATATATATATATATATATATATATATATATATATATATATATATATATATTGTATATAGATATGTATGTTGGGATTATCACTCTGACTGTGCTGCATTGTCTGTACATGAACACCTTGGATATATGTACATCTGCTATGGCTCTGTGATAGTGCACATACTGTGTGCTGTAGTGATCATGGCTTATACATGTGTAGTGACCGGTTATTGTGTTGCTGGGTATTACACGGGCATTGGAAACAATGTTAGTGCAGCACCTTTGAGTGGTCATATGCAGATCTCTGAAACAGTCAGCGGTGGTTATTACATTGGAGTGTGAGTATGGCTCATATCCATCTGTAGTAACTGTCAAGTCTATGCACCCCAGGTTAACATTACAGACACACGTTTATCCACAGGTTGTGGTACAGATCCCAGGACTGTATGTGTAGACATTGACAGGTGCAGGACTGGGTTGTGTTGGATGCATGGAGGGGTGTCCATGGCCAGTAATGGGGATCTCTACAGCCTGGCAGGTACGGTCTGTGACTGTCCCATAACCTCCTGTATATGGCTGACACATGCTGTACCTGTGTATATGCAGACACACACACTTACCACAAACAGCTATGGCTATCACATACACACACCCATTGCACCATGCAATAACCGTTGTCCCTCACACACACACACCTACGTGTACATTGGATGGCTCTATGACAGCTCTGGACATGTTAACACCACACCCTGTGCATATGATGTCACCTGTGCCACCACCTGTGATGTGTAACATTGATGCAGGACCTGACTAACCTGGTGCTGCTGCACACAGTGGCTTTATTCCACTGTACTGATGTTAGCATGCTGTTAACACACAATGTGTTACTTCAGCAGGCATGATGCATTGCAGCTATGACCATCACTGTAGCATAGTTTACAGCACTGTTACCTCTGATGATGTAGTCTCCATTCATGTGCCATTTCACTGATGTGTGTAGTATTGGCAGCATGTGTGTCTGTGTGTGCAGTACGTGTGTGATGTGTGTAGTACACATGTATACCTGCTTACAAATGCATACACGACATTACATGGGCTTCACCATTCGTATACTAGCTTACTCGTTCTTCCACACACGCACACGGGCTAACATGTGCGTAAACATACTTACTCGGGCTTACTGGCACACATGGGCGCAGACACACTGTGGGCAGGTTTGCATGTCACATCGGTGGTATCCATGGCGTATGCCGTCAGTCTCCTGATGTTCTCTGGGATAGGTCATGACACGCCTCTTCCACTGAGTACTGACAGCACACATGTGACACTGCTCCGGTGAGGTTACAGTGTTTTGTACATACACACTCCTGTTGTCACCTATCTTCTACTCTAATAGTCCCCTTAACCTACACTACACTGTAGAGGCTTGGCCCATATGGCATGACATGTTGTGATTCACTATCCTCAGCCTCACTTGCCTCACATTGCCTACAAATGCTTCGTTACATCTCTAACAGAGCGCTTCCACACATAGGTACCAGTACGCAGTAGCCATGTTGTCTCCGGCTTGCCATTTATCTGCATGGCATACTAACATCTAACTAAACCTACATTTTGTATGTATATTATCCATATGTCTTGTGTTGAAGCGCAGCGCGTTCTTGTGGTGCTGCACTACGCTTCCACACCGGGGATCGGGGGAGGACAACTACTGGTTCATTGATATCCAATGGACAAAGCCACCACTGGCCTTGGACTTGGACATTGGCATGCTTCTTCGACTGTATTCATACTGTATTTGCAGCTGTCATTGCTCCGTTTAGCAACGTGCAAAACGTTAGTCGCATAACATCTGGGTACATTTCTGCACATAACTCTGCTCTTGCACAGACAGCTTACTGTTTCATGTATCGCGTAATTACGTAGGGTTACCACCTGTCCCACTTTGCGAGGGACAGTCCCTCTTTGGGCAGTTGTGTCCTGCAAAATATTGTGAGAAAATGGCAAATGTCCTGAGATTTTAGGACAAAAGTATTTTCTATATTGTATGTAATAGTTGCATAAAACAGTTATTCTGTATCTGAAACACCTACATGTTATACAAAACAGAATAAGGAACAAAAATGCTACAAGAATAAACTTTTATTCAGGCAAACAACGGAAGTTCTGTCCTTTGTACTGGCCATGGGTATGTTTTGCCCTGCAAAATCTGATGTTTGTAGCACAAATGTCCCACTTTGGCCATTTGGAAAGGTGGCAACCCTATAATTACATCATTTGCATAGCTTACACATACAAATGGGGTATGTTGTAAATCCCAACATTGTCCGTGCAATGTTCGTGTTACGGGAAGTCTTGCATGCCCCTGTGGGTGTTTGCTGAATAGCCTGGCAATCATCTTTCCTTGCTGTACTCTCACTCAATCCATAACCGCCGAAGGCGTCGTGTATCATGGCTTAGGGTTTGCTGTGTGCTATGTCTATTTGTGGTGTATGCATGGCTGTGGGTATATCCCACTGTCATCATTGGTAAAGGTAACCCTCATGTTAGGCAGAGCACCTCACTGACTCTCTTCAAGAAGAATCTTGATGAGTGGATGGGGGATCGTAGGTTTGTCCCAGGGATTACTTCCATGTCACTATTAGACAGAGGCACAGTAAACAAAACTTTAAAAAGGGCACAGTATACTCAAATCAAGGGGTGGCGTAAGCCAAACACAATCGGGCTAGGCTTATAAATGCCCCAGGGCAGATAGCCTAGTATGAACCTATGAACCTATAGGTACTTCCTGTAGACTGCTGTGTCATTTGACATGTCAGCACATACATGTGGATGAACTTCCTACTGCAGCGCTTTTCATACCTTCTGCGTTATCTTGCAGTTGATAATGCTGTTTCCTCAGACATGTATCTGTTTCTGATCATACCTATCAACCTCCTAGTGCAAAACATCTGTACAAAGCCTAACATGATGGGGGGACAGATAGGGGCAGATTCTACATATTGCTCTTACAAACGTAGATAGTTGGCAGTATTATAGGTTTTGCATTAGTATGCCCTTTCTGAGGGATTTGGGGTCTTAAACACATATGTTTATCATTATTTAATGACGTCAGTTCTCAGGTATTTGGCAGACAGGTACACATACCTCTCAACCTCCTACAGCAGGAAATCTGGACAAAGCCATAACTAAAAGTGGGGCAAAAGCCCACAAGTAGGGCCAGTTTTTAAATATTGCTCTTACAAACTTAAAAAGTTGATAGAATAACAGGTTTTGCATTAGCGTGAATTTTCTGAAGGGTATGAAGTCAAAAACTCAAATGTCTCTCATTATTTTCTAACTTCAGTCTTTAATGATTTGCACTAATTTGCCAGAAAACCACAATTTTATGAAAAATGTACCAAATATATGAGGCAAAAATCTGGACATTCTGCAAAAATCTGTACAGTTGAGAGGTATGCAGGTACAGATTGTGAGAGGAACACACCACACATATGAGGCATACATCTGCACATTTGTACAGTTACACCAATACACACAATACATGGTGCCATCACAGGCCAGTTACCATTACATTCCTATTGCTGAACACACCCACCCACTGGGTTATATTCCTCACACAGGCCAACAGGTGCTTATCCACACTACTTATTCCATCATGTACCTTATGTGTAGGCCGGTATTTGCGCTTTCCGTCAGTGGCAGATCTCATGTACGAGTATGGTGTACTGGACACTGTATCAGTGACACTGCATGACACCCTGAGGGACACATGTTGGTTGGTCTATTAACCTTTCACATTGACTTTCACAGGCCATACATTGTAATTCACATTTGTGGATAAACATGCTTATGAGTTGTACATGTTTTGTCATTTGTCTTGACGTCTTTCTTCTCACCTGTCCACCTAGTATCACTAGTTCTGTACATTTCATTAGGACGGGTTACCTTCATACCTCTCACCTGTACACATTATGGGTATATGCCCTGGGGTTTGACCTATGATTCTCTTACATTTGTCATGATAATGTGCCTTTCTGATAGATTGCTGGCAAGCCATGACGGACTGTGCAGTTAGGTAATCATGACTGACATTTCTATTTCATGATTACTAACTCTCATAACATTTGTATTCCCGACAACGCAATTATTCTATCAACGGTCTGACTTTGTCTGAGGTATATTTAATATAGTCCCTATTTGTCTGTCGTGTACTATGCCTTAGTCCAGCTGTCTTATTCTGACATTCTGGCAGATGGTTACCATCTTGGTCATATGCGTGTCCATCCATGATAATCGCCTACATGACACTGATATAGGTCCCTATGTCTTCCCCCAATGGTTTACACAATATCCAGTGGGTGGGTTGCACCTTTTTGGTGAATATAGGCATGTGCTATACCCACATAGGTATATTGATCACTCCCATGGGGCGTACCTAATAGATCTGTGCCAACCAGCACCTTGGCCCAATTCTGCATATCCATGATTCCCATACCTGACACACCTCCACAGTACCTATTAGGCATGTTTAATGTGAGAGATAATAAAGTGTGAGGACACTTCCGAGCACTCCTCACTCTGTGGATATCAGCTCGTATGTCATACATTCAATCGACCCATGTGTTATTACCCTTGCACCTGCTACTGTTGCATGTACAGCTATATCGTAGTTGCAGCTGTGACGTCTTTAGCATCAATGACGGTTCGCACTTCGTACGGATCAATTTTTGGGGTCCTGCAAAGGACACCTATATTCATGTTTAACGTGTAGAACTTGCAGGCCCTGTCACACTGGTACTTTCCGGGAAATGGTTTGGAAACCATCGGTGTATTCTCCTTTCATGCATGTCTGTCTGTCTATCCATATTAGCTATACCGTGACCTATTTATGTACATGTGTTATATGTACAGGGACATATGTTTGTTGTGTATATATCTATTCATGTATCGTGTGTATAGATATATATATCTGTACATATATACATATGTCTGTACATTCCTCATCTCATAATTTGCTTTGGATTATGTCTGTGGATATATGTGTATATATATCTCCATATCATACCTTTCAACTGTACAGATTTCCGCTGCATGTACAGCTGTATGCCTCTTATCTTTGCTCCATTTTTCATAACCTTGTGTCTATCTGGCAAGTTAGTGGCATATCATTGAAGACTGACGTTGGTAAATAATGACAAACATTTCAGGTTACGACTTCATACCCTTCAGAGAATCCATGCTAGTGACACACCTGTTATTCTATCCACTTTCTATGTTTGTTAGGCAATATCTGGGGATAGTCCCTATTTGTGGTCCATTTTTCATAACCTTGTGTCTATCTGGCAAGTTAGTGGCATATCATTAAAGACTGACGTTGGTAAATAATGACAAACATTTCAGGTTACGACTTCATACCCTTCAGAGAATCCATGCTAGTGATGCATCTGTTATTCTATCCACTTTCTCTGTTTGTTAGGTAATATCTGGGGATTGTCCCTATATGTACCAGTTGTTGTCATGGCTTTGTCCGGTTTCGTACTTTACGGGTTTAACAGGTATGAGCCATGTACATGGAACGTGGGGAAAACACCATTCATTTTCTATTCTGTGAGTGGATTACACACGCGCAGGCGCACTTGCATATCCTTATTGTGGGTTACATATGTTTCATAGATAATTGTGCTTCCATGAACTTTCATAATTCTGACCGTAACAGTTACATATTTGTATTCCAGTTTACGGACTACTGCGAAACACACGTTCACCTTAACATATTTAAATGTGTGTACTGCACGAACGCTTTAATTACACTTTCAAGTTATATGTGCAGTGGTCGTAGGTCAACCGGGACTGCATTCACGTTGGCCGGATACCGGAACCACTATTCTATTGGTGTTTTCCCTCATTGATATGCATACCCATAGTACTTAGCTACATCAACATACACCTCACCACTTCACCTATGACACAGGCATCCATTCTCCTGCTGGGAAAAAGGCGGTACTACATATTACACATTCTCTATTGCCTACTGCTGTGGACTCTGGCTGCATTGTTAATCACTCCGAGGGTATGCAGAACACTAAGGCATATAGCCCAGCCACATACAGGTCTTTGATTGTCAGGGTGTTCATATAGTGATCTGGGTTTAGGCTTATCCACCCGGTGAACGGAATGTCCCTGGCTGAGGTCAAATGTCAGATGAAGCATATGGACAGGGCTTATCTTCCTATTTTGAAGTTTTACCTGTGTTTATAGACACAGGTGTTTGCGCACCTGTCAGCAGCTAATTCTGTTGGCATTACATATTATGGGTGGGTTTATTACAGTCCATACTCCCCGGTGAGGGGTGTTCCCATTAACATTTGACTATTACCTGTATACAGTCATACGGGGATTGTTATTTTTGGACATGAAGTGACTACAGGTATGCGGTTGTACATTACACAAGTGTGAAGGGCTGTTCATAGTACTGAACTTTAACCTTTTTTGTACATATAATAGCTTATTCTAGTAACATTTGAATTGCTTATGCTACTTCACATAACATATTGAGGATTCATATATAAAATAACCGTTTTATGCGACTATTAAAGTAAATTAGGAAATAAACTCTCAGGACATTTGCTATGTCTTGATTTTTTTCACAGGACACAACTGCCTACAGAGGGATTGTTACTCGCAAAGTGGGACAGGTGGTGACCCTAGTCATTCTGCGAATATCCGGACAGTTGAGTGGTATGGCACGGACCTCTGTAATACACTGTTGTGTTCTGGCACAGCAGTAGCTCAGCATTAAAGACTGCAGTCGGAACATGCTGACAGACAGTTGGGTTTCAGACTTCATACTCCAGACATTAATGCCAATGTGCAAACTGTTATTCTATCAAATTCTATGTTTCTAAGAGATATGTTTACAGATTGCCCTTGAGTTTGGACCTTTGTCTCACTTATATTCACAGCTCTGTCCAGATATCTTGCTCACACAGGTTGACAGGTATGGTCAGTCATGACTGCACACAGTCAGTGTCCCTCACACTTGATCAGGGTTGACCTGTTTACGTAATGTCTTCCTCGCCCTCATGCCGTTTTCCACTTTGCAAATGTATGCATTATATTCTCCTTCCTATTCGTGTCTGGACACGTGCGTCACGGGAAGGTATTTTATCCTGGGTGGTAGGTTATGCATGCCCACTTAGGGCTGGATAGTGTCATGGACCTCCACTGCACGTTCTGACTTGTGTCCAGATATCTACTGGATTGGACATCATGTCGTCATACCCATTCTACTATTTACACAAGTTGGTCATCCCGTGAGGGATATCCCAAAAATTGGTCAAGACGAAAACAAGTTAGATACCGAAGATTTTTGTGGCTTCACGAAAACGTGCAGGGGGTTTTACCTGCAGGGGATACATGGTTTGCAATCCTGACACTACCTAGGGTGACAATACCTACACCTCCAGGAATGTATGGATCAAGCAATCCCTAATAAAATCAAGACCTTTTCCACCAAAGGCAGGCGCCCGGTCTGGTGGACTCCAGCCATAAACAAACTCTACAACAAGAAGAGAAAGCTACTACATGACAGAGCAAAATCCCTAAATGGGAAGGCATCTCTGATCAATACTAGCAAAAAACTACGATCACTCATAAAATCATCCAAGGCCAACTTTGAGAGAAAAATCGCAAATGACACAAAAGACAATCATAAAGCCTTCTTTAGCTATGTTAGAAACCTGGGTGGAAACTCCCAGATATGCTCAGAATTAGTCCAAAATTATAAAAAAATCACTGAACCCACAGACATTGCCAACATACTGGCAGACAGGTTCAGTGCAAATTTCTCCTCCCTCCCCCAAAAGGAGAAATATCTATCCCACCAGAGTCTAGCCTCCCAAACATCTCAGATGCCCAGGTGAGAGCTGCTCTCTCTAAAGCAAAAACACAGCATCAATGGGACGGACGGTGTCCCCGGCTGTGTGCTACACGAACTCAATGAGGAACTAAACCCACACATAAGGCTGCTGTTTAATCTTAGCCTTACTACAGGATACGCACCCAAAGAATGGCGTACGGCAACTGTGGTCCCACTCCACAAAGGCGGTGCTTCTACGGACCCTGGAAATTACCGCCCCATAAGCTTGACGAGCCTTGTCTGCAAAGCTATGGAGAGGATCATAATGGAACTCATAAATAAAGACATTGGGGACCTACAGACACTGGATCCTACCCAATTTGGCTTTGTCAAGGGCAGATCCTGCCTCTTGAACTTGGTCGACTTTTTCAAACAGTCACTAAGGCCATTGATGAGGGTAAGGCAGTTCACACAGCCTACCTTGACCTAGCAAAAGCATTCGACACAATACCCCACTCGGGCATCATAGAAAAGCTCACCAGCTTAGATGTAAACCCATATGTCACAAGATGGGTTGCAAACTGGCTCAAGGACAGAACACACAGGGTTAGAGTTGCTGGTGCCATGTCAGACTCTAAGCCGGTCATGAGCGGTGTCCCACAGGGCTCAGTCCTGGGCCCCTCTTGTTCGGCATTTATTTTTCTGAAGTGCAGGCAAACATAGGGGATTGTGGCTGACAAAATTTGCAGATGACTGCAAACTGGGCATCATAATTGACACTCCATCAGACACAGACATCCTCCAGAAAGGTCTCATAGAAATGGATAACTGGTGCCAGAGCCATGGCCTTAAGCTAAATGCCAAAAATGTATAGTCATACCCTTTGGGAAAAATAAGGTAACCCTAATTACCACATAGGTGGTAATCCATTAAACACGGAAGAAGTTATCAGGGACCTGGGGACCCAAGTTGACAGTAACCTCTCTTTTGACACTCACATTGCCAAAGTGGTTAGGAAGACCTTCTACATTGCCCACCTGATCATGAAGGGATTCACATCCAGATCAGGAGAGGTCATTGTACCCTGTACTCTTCACTTATCAGACCAATGATTGAGTACAACGCCCCATTCGAATGTACCTTACCCGACACCTGCAGCAGTTGGAAAGACCCCAAAAGTTCCTCACCAAAAGGATAAAGGCTCAAACATATGTCATACGATGCCCGACTGAAGAAACTCCAGCTCTATTCAGTCACATACCGTCTGCTCAGAGGTGATCTGTGCCTGACATACAAGGCCATGTCCAACCCGGAATTAATGGACATGCTCCACCTCAAAAATCCAAATCCACCAGAGCCACGAGCAAGAGACTTAAACCTCAACACGGATATAAATAGGACGTGCTGGAGGGACAGATTCATCACCCAGAGACTCCCTACACTATGGAACAGAATCCCAGTCCATGTGAGGCAGAGCCCCTCACTGACTCAGTTCAAGAGAAATCTTGACGAGTGGATGGGAGATCGTAGGTTTACCCCGGGGATCATCTCTGTATCACTGCTGGACAGAGGCACAGCAAACTAATGGGTATAGTATTCTCATCCTAAGGGGTGGTGAAAGCCACACACACTCTGGCTAGGCTTATAAATGCCCTAGGGCAGATAGCCTAGTATGAACCTATGAACCTATATGCGTAGGGGTCACTGTGTGCAGCTGTTTCTGCAACAAACCAGTGGACCAAATACGGCTGGATTTGGTGGACGTTCCAGTATGGTGGCAGGTTGTGTGTTGTGGAGGGTATGCTGGGTAGGCTATTATGCATCCAGGTGTGTTGCGTTTGTTATGGCCAGTTCCATCAGGACCCATCTGTGGGTATGTGATGGTGCAGTATGTATACATTTGTCTCTCATATTTCCATATTCATATGTTTGTGGGATTGTGTTCTACACTATGGCTTGTCTGCTTGTCTTGCAGCTGTTTCTACATGAGGTTGTGTTTCTTTCCACTTCACCCGCTGCCCCCTCATACACCTCCGGTTCACCTTTTCTGCATACGACACAAGTATCGCCTTTGAGGAATTTACCATTAAACACACACCCCTCACACGCGAATTACTCACACCCCATAGAGCACTACTTTGGTTGTTGGCCCATGACACGGCCAGAGTTACACATTGACTACTCTACATGTGTCGGGTACCTTTATGGTTGTGTGGACTACCCTGCCATGTTTGCTTTCCACATGCTATATCTCACGCACATAGGTACACGCCCTTACTTCACTTTCATTACTTGGTTGGTATATCCGGGTACTACCCGTTCGACTGTGTCACATACACTTTCGGATTATACAGCTGCCTTCCGGATTTTGCCAGCCTGTTCTACTCATTGGTAGGATGGCACCTTTTCCTATGTCCAAGCTATTCCTTACACATGTCCAACTGTTGTGGACATTGCCTCCCCACAATTAACGGTTGTGTTTCCACCTTTTCAATTGTCCACAGTGTGACATAGGGTTACCACCTATCCCACTTTGCGAGGGACAGTCCCTCTTTGGGCAGTTGTGTCCTGACATGTAATTGTCAACATGGCAAATGTCCTGAGATTTTAGGACAAACGTATTTCTTATATTTTATATGATAGTTGCATTAAACAGTTAATTCTGTATCTAAAATACCTGACTGTTATGAGAAACAGACTAAGCAACTAAAATGCTACAGGAATACGCTTTTCTGTAGGCAAAACAGTTATGTTCTGTCCTTTGTACTGGCCGTGGGTATGTGTTGGCCTGTACAGTCTGATGTCTGTACCAAACATGTCCCACTTTGGCCATTTGTAAGGGTGGCAACCCTACTGTGACAGTTGCGGTGAACACAGCATATTTTACAGGCCGACACATACCCACGGTCAGTTCGGCAGATAGAACTTACAATTCTTAGCTATATCTAAGCTTATTCTTGTAGCATTTCGGTATCTTATTCTGTTTGTTATGAAATTACTGTATTATACGTCCAGTGAAATATGTTTAATGCTACTATTGCATGACGTCTATGGAGGAATTATGTCCTATATTCTCTGGACATTTGCCAGTTTTACATGTTTGTGTCAGGACACATCTGCCCACAGAGGGACTGTCGCTCACAAAGTGGGACAGGTGGTAATCTTGGTCGATGGTATGGATCATACTGTTCCTTTCGGCCTACATGTGTCCGTGTTGTTATGGCTCGTTTATATGCTCCTTCTGTTTCGTTTACATGCGTATGCTATGTCCTATCACATTTGGTATGTGAAATACGGACATACCTTTTGTATGTGACTATTACATGGCTTGTGGGATATGATTCAGACATACAGTCACTACCTATATCTACATTTCTCCTCATGTATTTTGTTATGGACACATCTGCACAGCTATGTTCCCTCCCTCAAATTATGGGTCGGCTGGTGACCCTCTCCGTTGGACTGGACATACCTACTGGTGGCGTGCTAACATCTGATACGTTTCACATGGTATAGCTATCTACACTACGTTGGACTACAGGCACACGGTTTTCCTGTCATTTGTTCATGGGTAGGGACCCGTTATTCCCTACCATGCATTTGTGTTTGAGTCTTCATTTTCTGTTCACAGGGACTCTGCTTTGCATACATTTCAGTCTCCATGGACACTAATAGGTACGATTACTATTGCTGGCGGAATATAATATTCGGCAGTTTAGGTTGCTCCTCGGAAGCCGACATTGACACGCCTCCCTGCGCAACTTCGATATGCCCCTTGCACTCGCGCACGTTTCCTATGCACGTGGCTGTGGTGGCTGCGTGCCTTCATTAATATGTATATGGCGCGACTACTACACATCTACACTGCACGGCCGGCACAAGCCTTACGCCGGCCTTCATGAATCCGGGGGAAAATGTTTAAATCTGTTACTGAGCATGTTTCAATTTAGTTTAGAGATATATGCTGGTTCCAGGACTGAGCACACAAGTGTACAACATCTAATTAAATAAGAAAAAGCCGTGAACACACTTTTGTGCGAGTCAGTACATGGCACCTTGAGACTGCATGAAGTACATTATCAGGAACAACACAATAATAAAATGTAGCACAATATGTACTACTTAATTCCTGCTTGTTCACTGTTTCATTCAAGGTTAATCCAACAGAGAACTACACCAAAAATAATGCTCCTGGATACCACTGGGCCAGACAGATTAAGCTCTGACTATAGCTTAGGGGACCTGGGTTTGATTAGTGGCTAGGGTACCTGAGGGAGTTGACAGGGAAAAGGAAGGAATGATGAGACTCTGATGTGCTGGTGAGCTATAGTATTCTTGCATTCCTGGTAGAGATTGAAGTTTAGAACAACAACCAGGCTAGGTGAATGGGCAAGACCTAGGAGGTTGTCTGTGCCTTAGGGGAGGAACCAAAATTCATGCACCATAGTGGCCTATCAGGCAATAGCAGCATGTAAGGGGAAGGTCCAAAATTGCTGCAAGCAATAGTGGCTGCTCTTGGGTCCATTGACTTCATGAAATTATCTTTGCCAGTATTGCCATCTGATGACCCTGCTCTAGAAAGGTTAAGCACCCAGATAAGTGACATAAGAGGAGAATATGAATCTAGGGGATCCACATTGCTGCAGCAGACCAACCACAGTCCACTTAAGGAATTCCAAAAATTAAAGAAAAAAATCTCCATTGTGGCAAAGGATGGAGCAGGATTGCTTTTCTCCCCACCACAGATAGCAGCAGCACTCCCAGCACACAACCTGTGGGTTCTTGCTCTTCAGGGGAAAATATGGATCATATAGAGTCATGAGGGAAATTGATGGCCACAGTGAGTGGGGGTGTAAAAAGAAGGAAAAGGGAGGAAAAAGAAAGAAAATATATCTCATGGAAAGCTGCACTGCACATTCTTTTGTGACCATGTGGCTGTATGTACAATTTGTGTCACTCTTTACCAGGAAATGGCATACTGTATTCTGTTATGAAACATAAAGAAACTTGCATTGTTGCCACTTTTCCTTGCAGGTTTCCTATTGTGTATACACGGAGTCCATTCTCATTTAAATTAAAACAAACTCAGTCTACTCTTTTCTGCCTCTCTCTGTGTTACCCCATCTCTCGTCCTTCAGATCGTCAGTAGACTCTGTGCTGGCTGCTTTCAGTATGAAACCTGAGCTCACTGTATTAAGAGAGCTAAACACCGACTGGAAGCTATGAAAGGATGAATATGGTCATCCAGGACTACAGATTATTTTAGCCTTGCAAAATGTATTCATCCCAGTAAGAGAACTGATAGCACAGATGTTCCTTATAATTATAGGAAATCCAAAAATAGTTCTGAAGATTCATAGTGCTCTATGCGCACAAGTTCGTTAACAGGCCTCCTTGCCTGCTGCAGTAAACTACTTCCACGTATGTATGTAAAACTCACTGAGAAGCTATGTGCACTACAACTGGATATGCCATTGAAATGCTGTTACATGAAAATTCTCTGCTTGCAGCTGCACATTCTAGATGGAATTTCTCAACTAAATCTTCTGTGTGTGTATTGGTGATTTGTAGTGCATGGAGTGTGATGATTATGCTTCAATATTTGGATAAAGACAAATCAATCGCCAGAATGGCACGCACCCCAACCTTATTAAATGTTAATCACCACCTGGGGAAGCTGTTAAGGTTGGGTCCTACACTAGACAGTAAAATCTGCCTGTACTGACCAGCAAATGGAGTTGGGAGGGTGGCCTAATGGTTAAGGTGTTTGCCTTACAAATGCAAGGTACAGGGTTTGAATCTCACAGGGGATAATTGGCTAGGCTTAAATGGCTCGCAAGGGCAGTTAGCCTAGTACTAATCTATGAACCTATGAACAGTGGCAGAATAAAAAATTGTTTCTGCCTCCTGTCTGTTCAAGTAACTTGTCCCAAAGTTCCTGTAATGAACTTCAAAACTTGTTAGAATAACAGGATTTGTATTTGCATGTATTTTCTGAAGGATACAAACTCTGAAAGTCCAATGCATGTCATTATTTAGTGCCTTAAATCCTCAGTGATTTATCTGAAAGCCACAGATTTTATGAGGAACAAACCAAAAACATGAAGCAATAATCTGGATGTTCTCTAAAAATATGGACAGTGGAGAGATGTGAAAGGTAAGTGTGAATGTGACATTCAATGCTACACTGGCTTTCTAACAGCGTCCATTACGGCTTTGAAAGTGGCAAAACACTTTGCAATTTTTTCCTCATAACCAATAGTACATGGAGCAGGTAAAGCTCCACACACTACAAAGAATTATGATTATCTCACTGATCATAACCCTAAAATATGTGTTCTTGACATAGATACCAAGACTCACCTCTCGAGCTTTGATCTCCAGGTGAATTTCTTGATATCCATGTTTTGAACACATAATAAGTTGGTTATGATGTGCAAGCCAATCACAATCCTCTGTGTAGTGCAAGGAGCGCTGTTAGTACTATCAAATAGTTAAATGACATCCTAGTTCAGCACTACTATATAGCAAGACCTGACCTTAACAATGCTTAGAAAGGTGCTCAGCAATTGTTAAGCATCCCTTAAACTATTAATGTTACATCTGGACTTATAGTAGTGCTGAATAAGGGTGTTATTTAACTCACATTTGAATGTAAATAATACCATCTAAACAAGAAATGGGATAATTTCAACTCCGTTTCTGTCGGCTGTCTATATTACACTCAGTAAATGGACAAAAATCGCTAGGCTCCCAACTTCATTATCAGCATTCAAAGCTGACACAACACTTCCTGTGTTTTTTTTTTTTTTTTGTAATTTTGCTGTGGCTATTAGTATGTGGAGCAGACATATCTCCATAGCATGCTAGGGATTATGATCGGGTTGCCAATCGTAACTTGAAATGATGTATTACTGAGATGGATGCCAAGATTCTTTTTTTCTCTCTATAGTCTCCTGATTATTGTTCTTATCTATTCTTATTTTCTTTCATTGTACATTGAATAATGTATCTTCAGTTACTGATTAATAACTATGCATATTGTATGCTTTATTTAAGACAGTACAGCAGTTGTTCCTGGAGTTTTCTTCCCTGTAATTGCACTAAATGTACCTTGCCATGTTAAACCTGCTAGTAGTAAATAAACAAAGACAAAGGTATGAATACTTGCCATAGTTGAGGAGTTTACAGTTCTGTCTTCTTTTCAATTTGCAGATTTATGGCTTCCTTAGTAAAACTCATATTGACTTAGAAAGTCTATGGAAATGCAGATTTCATAATTTACATTTAATGTCTCAATTCATTATTATGTACTTAAAATTGGTTTACCGTTTTGACAGGTCACTTGTCACTTAATTTTATATGTGTTGTAGAAGGAGGGCTGTGTTACAAGACATTATTAAGTGTTAAAACCTACTATACCCTGTAGATTTTGAAGTCTCAGGCTACAAATATTTATATTTTGTCAGTAGTCTTGACAGCGACTATGTAAAACAAAATATTTCCTCTTTCATTTTCAGACGTGCCTCATCATGGCTTGTTATCAAGGCTTTGTGGATGTTGTCACTGCATTGTCTCAATGCCCTTTTGTTGATGTTAACTGGCAGGACAAAGAAGGAAATACAGCATTGATTATGGCTGCACAAGCAGGTAAGAGACTTGAGTTTTCTTTATTGTACCTTAGTTTAGAATGTATGGTGAGAAAATAAGACATGGCTGGCATCTTGGTATATGTGCTCTGTGTGAGCCATTACATGTAACTACACTCATGGTTTCAGATTGGATATGAGGTGCTCAGTCTTATGAGAACTCCTACGTTCACTGAAAATTTACTGCTGCGACTGAAGCAGTACAGAAGTGGAGAATGCCAAATGTAAATTTTCGTATTTTATACACACACACACACACACACACACACACACACACACACACACACACACACACACACACACACACACACACACACAGATATGTGTCTATACTTAAAAAAAAATAATTTACACAGCCATTAAGATTGTCATGTTGTTGCAGTTCTACATTTACCTAGCTGTCAGCATATTCACCTGTCCGTCTTTTTATTTCCTTGTCTGCCTACCTTTCTAGGCTCCTTTGCAAGTATCACTCAGCTGTGCAGTGCTGATTGTCATTATGTAACACTCTTTATCCTGCATCAGAGTGCAGCAGCAGCTCATGTGATGTACACATCTGGTGAGATTTGTTGCTGCTGCAAATAAGATGATCTTATACTACGTTCTGTGATTGTCTTCTTTTCAGATTTTTTCAGTACAGCTGTACATATAATTGTATCCAGCCTGAATAAAATACTGAACAATATCTAATTTTTGAAACTTCATCTAATCTGAGCTAGTATTCTTAGACCCTGTACAGAAAGTGCAGTTTATACACTTTGAAGATTTATCAAAATATGACAGCATTACAGATACTGTTTACAGCAATTCGGTTGACAGTGTTAATGATTTGAATAAGTGTGGTATAAAGATAAAGTATTCAGGATAATGGTTTAAGTGGTGTAACATATCAGAGTATTCACTAATATTCCAGTCTGTACCAGCTGCCATAACTTTACTAGAAGTGCAAACTACTGAGTACTGACCCTTATATTAGTTAATGCACGGTTCAAAGGGGATGCTCTACTCTGCATTTCCAGACACAACAACCCGTGTACATGGATGAAGCTGATAAGCACAACACAACTGTTGCACACAACATTTTTTCAAAGTCAGTTTGCCATGTAGTTGAACTTTTAAAATTTATGAATATTAATGTGAGAAGTAGCATTTTTTCAGGTACAGAATGCATATGCTTGCATACGTGTGTGTGTGTGTGTGTGTGTGTGTGTGTGTGTGTGTGTGTGTGTGTGTGTGTGTGTGCGCCCGTCTCTATGAGCATGTTTTGGGGATATTTAAATTTAACACATTTTATATTATATAGTAAAGAATTACAAATGAGCACATTTTACATTGTGTAACACAGAACTAATTAATAACAACAGAAAACAATTTGTACTCCCCTTAACTTAGCATTAACATATTAAAACACATATTTTACTCATAAAGAAAAATAAAGTTTGCTGAAACTCCAAATCTCATATCATCATTTTAACAGATCAGCAAAGTAGGGCAGTGTGGTTCCTGATTAAATTTTGTACTTCATAGTACTTGAGTGTAGTCCTGATCATCAGCCTTAATTTATGCCAACCTTTTTATGGTTTACTTTGAGAATCGTTTATATATATATATATATATATATATATATATATATATATATATATATATATATATATATATATATATATATATATATATACATACATATATATATATACATATATATATATATATATATATATATATATATATATATATATATATCAAAGAAGAAATGGGAAGAAATGGGAAAAATAAGCCATAAACTCACTAAAATAAAACTAAATCTGGCAGACAAATAAAATCAGATCTAAAGTTGTCCTCTTCATTTCTCCTCACAGTAGGGTCTTGGATGCAGCTTGGCCACATTTTCAAGACTTAGATCCAACTCTCTAGCTCCTCCCTCTTACCGATAATGCACTACACCTACCCAAGCACCTCAGATCTCGTTTGCTGCATTCAGAGCCAGACGGAAGATCCATTCTCTCAACTACTTATATCCTTTTCAACCTTAATAATTAGAACTTTTTCAGTGTGCTCCTCCCATGTGTTAGCATTAGTGTGTTAGTGTATTAGTGATGTTCATCATGTTTCACTGTTGCCATCCTTACAAAATGGGTTATCTGGATCCCGGTAGCCATCAATCGGCCAGAATACTAATGTCCTTGGTATATGACGTCGGCTGCCTTCGGTTTAAGCCTGATGTCAGAACGTCAGGTAGAAAGGAAGGCAGCTGACGCCATTTCCTCAGTCTTTCTTGCCACGGAGCCCAAAGCAGAAGCTTTTTGCACAAGTGCCGGTCAGCTAAGTACCTTCTTTTTGTATTCTGACTGCTTAAGTTGAAGACATCCTCAGATAAGTACCCCGTTGGGGACCCTCTTTCCTTGCTTTAACGAATGTCAGAGAAAGTTAATAAATGTCTTGCCTGTGGAAAACAGGTTCCGCACCGTGATTTTCACTCCTATTGTATTACTTGTTTGGGCCTTGAGCACGATGTCCCTAATTGTGTTCTTTGTGCTTCTTTCAACCCATGTACCATTCACCATAGAGCTAGGATCTTGTTCAAGCATTTCGGAGTTTGGCCTAAGTTTGTCGGTATAGATGTGCCTTAGAAGCACAAGGATAAGGACCGCGACAGGCGTAGAGTCAAATTACTTGACAATGTCCCTGTTAAGCTGGTTGTCGGCCCAGCAATAGTCAGTGAGGCGCTTTCATTGCCCCTGCAGTCCGCGGATGTTCAACAACAGGCATCTGCAGAGACCTCTTCTGAGTCCTCCATGCAGCAGGCTTCCACTTCATCTTCTGACCCTCTGCCAGTCGCCACCTCTGATGGATCAAGAGCCGCTAAGCAGGTGCTGGCTTCCGAGGCCTCTTTTCTCCGCCTGGAGACCAGATCCAGACCGATGACCTTGGTTCAGACTACTGAGGTGGCTAGGCCTCCTGAGTCCCTCCGGCTTTCTAGCAGGCCTTCCAGCTGAAAATCTGCTCTTAATCAGGTGCCGGCGTCCCCTCAAATGCCTCAGTCTAAGATGATTAAGATTGCTAGTGATCTCTTGACCCTTATCAGTGGCTCTCAGCCTCCTCCTTCTAAGAGGGCTAGGGAATTGTCCCCAGAAGTTTTGTCTGCCTCAGACTCAGGTTCCCAGCACTTCTGCCTGATGAAGAGGGAAACTCTAGACTTTTTTCTGGTTTTGAGGAGTCTGATGCAGAAGACTCCATCCCATCTGCCTCCCCTCCAGAAGATTTTTCTTTTGGAGACACTCTGAATACTCTTAGGGAGCATTTCAAATGGGAGAGTCAAGACTACCCTCAGTCTAAGAAACGGATTAGGGAATTTCTGGATTTGCCACAGCATAAACCTTTGGCTATCCCTCCGGTTTTGGAAGTAGTTGATGATGTTTTCATGGAGAATTCTTTGACTCCTAATTCATTCCTCCTGCTCCCAGAAAGCCTGACAGGTATTATAGAGTTCCTGATTCTTATCAGTTCCTTTTCAAGACTCCTACTGTTGATCCAGAGATGATTTCTCAGGGCCCTAAAGGTGTTAAAGCCATGGTTGCTAAAAATCCTGTTCCTTCTGACAGGGAATCTAGGGCCTTAGCTAGATGGGGTAAAAAGGTTTATACTTCTTCCACCCTAGCTATTAGGTCTGTTAATTGTCTTTTCCATATGCTTAAGTATCAGCAGCATACTTTGGAGGCCATTAAGGCTAAAATTGCTGGGGTTCTTTCCCTGATGGAGAGTAAGAACATGCAAGATTTATTGAATTCTGCCATTCTTGTCACTAAACATTCTCTACATTGTGGTTTTGACACTTTGAAGGCTTCTTGCAGGGCAGCTGCCACTGGTTCTGTTATTAGAAGACATGCTTGGCTCAGGTAACAGACCCTTTCTGAACCTGTCAAATTTAAATTACTGGATGTACCTTTGCACAAGGACAAACTTTTTGGCAGCAAAGCAGAAGAGGTGTTGAAAAAGTTGGAGGATAAGGGCAAATCTATCTATGCAAACTGTTAAGGATTTTCTGCAAGTGCAGCCTCCTCGTTGTAGTAGGCATTATCCTTCTAAGAATTGGACTTTTCCTGACCCTAGTAAACAGGGTCACTCTAGGACTAGGGGTTACGGGTCTTCTAGGGGACAGACTTCCACCCCTCAAAAGGCTAAGCACTGGCAGGCTTCCTCTTCAAAATCTGGCAGTTCTAAGCAAACTTCCCAAAGCAAGCATTCCCAATGACTCTGGCCTTCCCCTGCCTGCCTCTGCAGGCCCAGGGTTTCCTTTGGGGGGAAAGCTAGCAATTTTTGCAGATGTCTGGTACACCATCACGGATGACAAATGGGTGCTCAAAATAGTATCCCAAGGCTACAAGTTCTCCTTTCACACCTTCCCGATCCACCAAGAATACCCAGATATACCCCCACATCAAAGGGCAGAAGCAGAAAAACAAGTTTCTTCTTTGCTAAACCTGGGAGCAATAGAGCTTGTTCCTGCACTACAGATAGGCCAGGGTTTTTACTCAAGAATTTTCCTGATTCCCAAAAAAGGGGGCACCTGGTGCCCTATTCTGGATTTGTCCATTCTAAACACTTTTCTGGTGATTCCCAAGTTTAAAATGCTCACTATTCAGCAGTTGCTGCCAATGCTGGCTAAGGATTCCTGGCTGGTGACTCTAGATCTCAAAGAAGCTTATCTGGACATCCCAATCAGGGAAAGCTGCAGGCAGTTCCTTCGCTTCAGGGCGAGAAACAGACCCTTCCAGTTCTCTGCACTGCCCTTTGGCTTATCTACTGCTCCCAAAGTTTTTACAAAATGCTTGGCTCCAGTCATTGCCTTTTGCAGGCAAAGAAACATTCAAATTTACCCCTACTTGGACGACTGTCTTATTCAAGCAAACTCTCCAGAGTAACTTCTAAAGGATTTGGACTTTGTAAAGAACCTTCTCACCTCTTTGGGCTACACTATCAATGAAAAGAAGTCAAAACTGGTATCCACCAGGGAGATTGTATTCCTAGGAGCGAGTCTGAACACAGCCGTCCAGGTGGTATCCCTCCCTCAAGAGAAACAAATGGATCTTTCGAATTACTTCAAGAATTTGGCAAGTATGACCCAGCTCTCTGCAAGGCAATTCCTGCAAGCCCTGGGATTCATGGCTTCTTGTATTCTGATGATTCCATATGCCAGAATGCATATGAGGAAAATACAGTGGTACCTCAAAAACCTTTGGTGTCAACACACTCAGGATTTAGACTTGATTCTTCCTGTGATTCCCTGCCTGCAGATGGAGTTTTTTGGTGGGTGACAGCCTGTAGACAGAACAAAGGCCTGCCTTTCTGTCCACCTCCTGCCAGCCAGACTTTCACCACAGATGCCTCAGACTATGCTTGGGGAGCACATCTAGAGGGCGGGTGCATTCAGGGGACTTGGAACTATCAACAGGTTCATTTACACATAAATCTGAAGGAACTGATGGCAGTCCAGCAGGCCTTGATGGCTTTCAAGCATCTTCTCTCTCCTGGTACTCTTCTAGTCAGGACAGACAACACCACAATCATGTGGTACATCAACAAGCAGGGATGGGCTCACTCTTACCCCCTGTGCAGACAAAGTATGATACTATGGTCCATGGCAGCTTCCATGGGCATTCATCTGATAGCTCAGTTTCTTCCAGGAAGGCTCAACACCTTGGCAGACCAGTTGAGCAGGCAGGTCCTGGATCCTCACGAGTGGCAACTGAACAAGACCATCTTCTTTTGCATCATTCAGCATTGGGGCACTCCTCAGGTGGATTTCTTCTTATCTCTGACCAACCACCTTCTTCCAACCTTTTGCACCAGGGATCATCATGACAAAGCTTGGAAAGTGGATGCTCTGTCCTTCCTCTGGACACAGCTCTCAATCTATGCATTCCCTCCCCTGCCTCTTCTTCCCAGAGTGCTGTTAAAGATAAGTGATGAAAAACCAAGGGCCATCATCATAGCTCCAGACTGGCCCAGGCAACATTGGTATGCACTACTTCGCAGTCTCTCCCAGTCACAGCCTTGGCATCTTCCCCTGATACCAGATCTCTTGGTTCAGCAGGGGGGAAACATTCTGCATCTGCATCTTCAGACTCTGCATTTGGCAGCCTGGCTTATAATTTAAACCTTTCCCAGCAGGTGGTTGAAGTCCTTTGTGAGGCCAGGAGGCCTAGCACTAGGAAATCTTACGCAGATAAGTGGAAAAGATTTACCATCTGGATGTAGACTAGAGGGGAGGACCCTTCTCGACCTACTCTTCCTCTTATTCTTGACTATCTGGCAGGCTTATTTAATGGTGGACTTTCCCTTTCTTCTATCAAGATTAATGGTTAAGCTATTTCTGCTCATTGTTCCTTTGAGCATCCCATTTTCTCTTATCCCTTGATGAAACAGCACCAGATAAATCTCCTTTGGGGAAAAAAAAACTTCCACATATTTTTGTTGTTTAAACTTACTTTCCTGTGTAAGAAAGTATATTTTAAGCTAGGGATGTGTGTTTTTTTACTGTCACATGATTTTATTGTACTTTTAAATGGGAGCTCCCTTTTGTTTCTAACAGTTTAAAAGTTAAACAAATAATCTGATGTTGTCAATCTTCATTTATCCTTGACATATGGGATTTGATTCTGACTGTTGGAACCGGCTCGATCGTTATAACAACTTGCAAGAACCAAAAACTCTCAAGCTAAGTCCCTACCCACAATGCCCCTCTCTATATTACCTCAGATCTCATTTGCAGCTCTTCTGCATAAGACGAGTCAGACAATCTCTCTCTAGAGCTAAGTCTAATTTCATTATTTTTGTTATTATTGCAAATTTACTTAAACCTTTTACCTCTTGGTATCTGATCTACCATCGTTGGTAGCTTTATCCCTTTTGCTCTTACCTCTTGGTAGTTTCTGGCCTACCATTGTTGGTAGCTTTCTTCTCCTACTTTACTTTCTTCTTTCTGGTATGTGTGTGTAGTTATGTGAGTGTTTTCCTGCCATTGATACTTTTCTTTACCAGTCAACATGGCAGATAAAAGTAAAGGAACAACTGGCTTTAAACAATATTGTGATTATGGTAGTAAAATGCCTAATTCTGATGGGCATTCTACTGCTTGGGCCCAGAGCATTTACAAGAAGACTGGGCTCTTTGTCAAGTGTTTAGTCACTGGGCCCTCCTAGAATGAAAGAACAAACTCATTTTGAAATGTCTGCTTAAGACATCTTTTGATGAGGCTTTGTCCAGTCAGCCCAGGACTTCAAAATCAGATATGTCTTCTCCTTCATTTTCCTCTTCCTATAAAATAAGACATGGAAAGAAGAGGAGTCTGTTGGTGCCAGCATCCCCCTTGGCTCCAGCACACAAGAGACCTAAATCTTCAGTACCCACACATCCTGCAGAACTGAAGGTAACTGACAAAAAATCTACGGAATCAACTTCTTCTGCACCACAGGTTTTGGTGTTAACAATTCATGTGACTTCCCCTTCATCAGTGCCAGTCCCTTCTATGGTGCCATCTGTAATTTTAGAACTGGTTCCTTCCATG
The DNA here is from genome assembly GCF_019279795.1 of Protopterus annectens. NCBI lineage: Eukaryota > Metazoa > Chordata > Ceratodontiformes > Protopteridae > Protopterus > Protopterus annectens. The sequence continues at coordinate 467,610,479 of NC_056731.1, forward strand.
GTGCCATCACTAACTTTGGAACCAGGATTTATTCCAGTTCCCAGGAATAGGTATTCCCCCTCTATAGATCCTTTTGTGGGACATCTGCCAAGCCTTTTTTTAGAGAGGCTGGAATCCCCCTCAGCATTCTTTATCCATTACTCTAGGAGTCTGATGGAGATGGAATTTTCTCTCCAAGGACTCCACCAAATATTCCTCTTCTAACCTCAATGGTGGTATTAGAGACCACAACTCCAAATGTCCTTCATGGATGCATCTGCAGTCATAACAAGTGGGTTGTCCTGTCGCCAGGCAGCCCTTCAGTCGGCCGGATTCCAAAGTCCGGGTCCGGCTTCGGTTGATGTCGCACTCCACCCGACGTCATCTCTGTTGGTCTTCGGGTATAAAGGCATCAGCCAACGCCATTTTCCTCAGTCTTTCTTGCCGCGTGGCGCCCGAAGCAGAAGCTGTTCGCAAGTGCCGGTCGGTCGGATCCAGAGATTACTTCTACCGAATACTACCAAGACTACTAAAGCTAAGTACCCCGTTGGGGACTCTTTCTTGCCTCAGCCAATGTCAGAAAAAGTTAACAATTGTTTAAACTGTGGGAAACAAATACCTCATAAAGATTTCCACTCTTACTGTCTGCCTTGTTTAGGCCCAGCCCACGACGTAGCAGCCTGTTCGGCCTGTGCTTCTTTCAACCGGAACGCTTAGGCGCCGGTCGGAGTTTGCAGAACAGTTTTTCGGTTCTGATTTTGCGTACATTATGCCGTCGGATCCTCCGACTACCCAATCTAGCAAAAAACGCAAAGATAAAGACCGACACTCGCGGTCCGCGGTTTTGGCCGAAACCATGGTCAAGCAAACCGCGAGTGTCTCGGTTTCGGCCGAAACCGAGAAAACTGAACAAAGTACAGCTGAACCTATTCCTACAACTGAGGCCCCTGCTACAACTCTTGAAACGACTTCACAAATTTTACCCACTACGGTGGTTGACTTATCAGACACCATCCCCTTGGATGTTTCTACCCCAGCACGTGGTGCTGCTAGGCCTCCAGCAGCCATGTCCATTAAGGCCTTCGCCAGGGCTAAAGCAGCCAAAACTACTAAAACAGTGCCTGTTAAACCACCCACACCCAGGCCCTCTTCTAGTTCTCAAATGCTTACTTTGGCAGAAGATTTAATTTCTTTAATTAGAGGATCTCAATCTCACCCAGACAGGGCCTCTCAGCCCCCAGAGAAGAGACCTAGGGCAGAGCCTCCCGAGCCAGTGTCCTCTGATGATTCTGCTGATGAATCAGGCATAACTGACCAGCCAGAGGCTCCTTTCTCCAATTTTGAAGATTCTGATGCTGAAGAATCCATCCCAGCTGCTTCCCCACCAGAAGAATTCTCCTTTGGGGAAACCTTGCACGCCATGCGAGAACAGTTCCAATGGCAGCAACAGGATTTTTCAGACTCCAGAAAAAGACTTAGGACTTTTCTGCACCTCCCACAGCACAGGCCCTTAGCTATACCCCCTGTTCTCTCTGTGGTGGATGATGCTTTCAATGATGTTTGCTCCGCTCCAGATTCTTTACCCCCAGCCCCTGCCAAACCAGACAGATTTTACAGGGTGCCAGATACTCATCACCACCTTTACAAGGCTCCACTTGCAGACCCAGAAACTATATCCCAGGGCCCCAAGGCAGTAGCCGCAACCATAGCTAAAAACCCTATTCCTTCTGAAAGGGAAGCAAGGTCATTAGACAGATGGGGTAAAAAGGTCTACACTTCAGCTACTCTCTCAGCTAGAGCTTTAAACTGTCAGTTTCACATGATACAATACCAAGAGTTTATGCTGGATCAGTTAACTAAAAACTAACCACTGATGAATCTCTTGATAAGAAATATGTATTAGAGATGGTAAATAACATACAACAGGTTAGCAACCATTCCTTAAAATGTGGCTATGATGCACTGGAGGCTTCATTTAGATCAGCCATGACAGGCACAGTGATAAGAAGGCATGCATGGCTAAAGGAACAAGCTTTACCGGATCATGTTAAAGCTAAGTTGCTAGATGCTCCTATGGACAAGACAAGTTTGTTTGGTACATCTGCCCAGCAGGTTATGAAGAAAATGGAAGAAAAGGCAAAATCTGTTCAAACTGTTAAAGATTTCTTGCAGGTTCAACCCCAAGGTTTAGCAGAAACTGGCCTGCCAAAATTGGTCCTTTCCTGACTCCACAAAATTTCAAAGGGGCAGGAATAGACGTTCCAGAGGCAGAAACCAATCCAGAGGAGGTGCCTACAGAGGAAGACAGTGGCAAGGTAACAACAGAGGCACAGACACAGCCACTGCCACTACATCAACACAACCACAGTGACTTAACCCTAAATCCGCCTACCAGGGAACAAATAGCAGCTCCTCTAGGCGGAAAGTTAACCTTATTTTCAAAGAACTGGCACTACATAACAAAGGACAAGTGGATTTTACAAACCATAGATCAAGGTTACCGGTTTCACTTCCACACTTTTCCAGTCAAAAGAGGAATGCCAAATCTACCTCCAAATCAAAAACAGAGGCTCTACGCCAGATAATGGAGTTAGCAAACATGAGAGCTGTGGAAAGAGTGCCAACAGCAGAGCAAGCAAAGGGTTCTACTCCAGACTATTCCTAGTACCAAGAAAAGAAAAAAGTTGGAGACCAATTCTCGACCTGTCCACCTTAAATACATACATCATTGTCCCAAAATTCAAAATGCTGACCCTACAGCAACTTCTTCCCATGCTGGGCAAGGAGTCTTGGCTGGTAACTCTAGATCTCAAGGAGGCATACCTGCACGTCCCCATTCGACCAATCTGCAGAAGATACCTCAGATTTCTTGCAGGATCAGAGCACTATCAATTCTCAGCATTGCCTTTTGGCTTATCTACTGCGCCCAGAGTATTCACAAAATGCCTGGCATCAGTAATCGCCCATTGCAGACTACAGGGAATTCAAATTTACCCATACCTGGACGACTGCCTGCTACAAGGGGACAACAAAAGCAAGCTGACAACAGATTTACAAAGGGTCATTTACTTGCTACAAGCACTGGGATACACAGTCAATTTACAAAAGTCAAGGCTGATACCATCCCAAACAAGGACATTCTTGGCGCGGAATTGGACACAGTAAAACAAATGGCATTCCTGACTACAGAAAAACAAAAGAACTCCTCTATACTTCTTGGCACTAACAAAACTGAACAAGTTAACAGCAAGAAAAGTACTGCAGGCCTTGGGCTTCATGGCATCATGCATAATCTTGGTTCCATTTGCCAGATTACATATGAGAAAACTACAATGGTACCTAAAGAATTTATGGTCCCAACACAGACACAGTCTAGAAACAGAAATCCCACTAATTCCATGCTTAAAACAGGAGTTCCTATGGTGGGCTCAGGCATGCCAGTCAAACCCAGGCCTACCCTTTCGCAGATGTCAAGCAAGCCAGACCATCACCACAGACGCTTCAGACCTAGGATGGGGGGCCCACATGCTGGACAAATGCGTGCAAGGATTGTGGACACAGGATCAACTTCAACTGCACATCAACCTAAAAGAAATGCTGGCAGTAAAACTGGCAATCCAAAAGTTCAAACCATTTCTCAAAGAGGGCCAGTTGATGATAAGGACAGACAACACCACAGTCATGTGGTACATCAACAAACAGGGAGGCACTTATTCATACCCCCTTTGCAGAATGACCTTGGAGCTGTGGACCCTGGCACTCAGCTACAACATCCAGTTACAGGCAATATTTGTACCAGGGAAAGACAATACCCTAGCAGACATATTAAGCAGAACCACTTCGGATGCCCACGAATGGAAGCTTCACCCGGACATCTTCAAGACCATCTCAAAGAAATGGGGAATGCCACAGATAGACCTATTCGCATCACCTCTCAATCACCAGCTCAAAAAATTCTGCACAAGGACATTCCACCCATTAGCATGGAAAGTGGATTCGCTCTCTTTCAACTGGAAAGGCCTAACAGCATATGCATTCACGCCTCTTCCTTTGATACACAAGGTACTACTGAAAAGCAAGGAAGAACGCCCAAGGATTAGCTTGATAGCGCCAAACTGGCCAAGACAACACTGGTACCCACTACTGAGGAGCATGTCTCGAACAATATGTGGACAATTCCCTGATGCCTTTGATGTTAACGCAGAACAACTACAGCATCATACATCCAAACCTAAAACCTTGCAACTGACTGCATGGAACATCACATAACAGCAGCTATTCCAGAACTTTCCCAAAGAGTTAAAGACATTATTCTTGAAGCACGCAGACCTTCAACAAGAAGGAACTATGCTGGAAAATGGAAAAGGTTTGTCATCTGGAGTACGGAAAGAGGAAAAGATGTGTCAAACATAGATATGCCTAACATTCTGGAGTATCTGGCCGAACTTCTTCATTCAGGCCTGTCCTACTCCTCCATCAAGATACATGCATCAGCTATTTCAGCAGAATACAGCTTTGATACACCTGTTTTTTCGCACCCTTTGCTCAGGCAATTCCTCAGAGGAATCAAGAATGTAAAACCTCCAAGGAAACCACCATTACCAGCTTGGGATTTAAACTTTGTGCTAGAAAAGTTGACACTAGCACCCTTTGAACCAGCAGCAACAGCAGACCTACAACACCTGTCATGGAAAACTGCTTTCCTACTGGCAATTACTTCAGCAAGGAGGGTTTCAGAACTACAGGCCTTAATGGCAGTGCAACCCTTCCTAATCTTCCACCAAGATAGAGTGTCCATGAGGACTAATCCTACATTTATGCCTAAGGTGGTATCCAGAGTGTCTTTAAACCAGGCAATCCACCTACCTACCTTCTTTCCCAACCCACAAAACAGAGGGAAAGAATACTGCATACCTTGGATGTACATAGACAGCTACGCTACTACTTGGACAGAACAAAAATAGCAGAAAGACTGACCAACTTTTTGTAGCCTATGCAACAGGAAGGGAAGGAAAAGCTATTTCCAAACAGACAATCTCCAAATGGATAGGAAATTGCATACGATTCTGTTACTCCTTCCATGGAAAACCAATTCCACAGAACATAAGACCTCATTCTACAAGGGCAACAGCCACTACCACAGCCTTCTTACGAGGAGTGGCAACCAAAGACATTATTGAGGCGGCTACTTGGACCTCCGTGCATACATTTGCCAAGCATTATAATTTGCCTCTATATTCCAGATCCCGAGCAGGGTTTGCCACTGCTGTACTGCAAGGGATCCTAAACACACCATAATCTACTTTTATCCTCCTCCCTAGTTGGCTATGGTATTCTACCCACTTGTTATGACTGCAGATGCATCCATGAAGGACATAGTACAGTTTTGTACCTACCATAAATGTAGATGTCCGAACTGGATAGCATCTGCAGTCAGGATTACCCTCCCTCCATCCCCTCTGTGGTACTCCTAGGGTGTTTACCCTTCTAATAGCTAGCTGTTGGGGGGGAGTCTTTTATGGTGTATTTGTTTGTGTATATGTACATACATGCTTATTGTTGTGTTTACCTCTATCTATTTGGAAACATTGGCATCTATCCAAATTTTAGCCTGCAAGAGGGCTACTGGCATCTGGGGCAAGAAACACTGAGGAAAATGGCGTCGGCTGATGCCTTTATACCCGAAGACCAACAGAGATGACGTCGGGTGGAGTGCGACATCAACCGAAGCCGGACCCGGACTTTGGAATCCGGCCGACTGAAGGGCTGCCTGGCGACAGGACAACCCACTTGTTATGACTGCAGATGCTATCCAGTTCGGACATCTACATTTATGGTAGGTACAAAACTGTACTTTTCCCAGGTTCCGACTGTTCCGGTGTCGACAGCTCTTATGCATTCGGCACAAGTGTCTGCTCTGAGTTCCTTGGCTGCTTCAGAACTGATGGACTCCCAGGGTCGTAGCTCTGCTGCCTTGTTCATGGGCTCTTCCTTCACTTCAACCTCGATGGCAGTCTATTCAGAGCAAGGTGGGACCATGGTTCCAAGGTTTTCTTTCCCGGTTCTGGCCTCTCAACCTTCCTTAGGTGACTTGCCTTCCAGGTCATGGAGAGGGCCTTGGCCTCTGCAGGTTCTTACCTGGTTCCTTCCTAATCAGTGCAGTTTCCCTGGACTCCCTCTTGTCCAGAGCTACCACCAACCTCCACACCCAGACAGCGAGCATCGAAGTTGCAGGATACTCCTGTACAGGGCCTTACCTCTTCCGAGTCCTCCACAGAATTTCCCACTGAAGGGGTGCCCTAAAAGAGTGCATGTAAGAGGAAACACCTAGATTCCCCAGAGGAATTTGTCATGGAGGAGACAGACTTTGATGACGGGGAAGGTTCCCCCAGTTACCGCTAGAAGATGTCTCCTTTGGAGACATTTTTGAAATATTAAAGCGTTGGTGTGGCTTGTAGCCCAAAGACCCTTCCTCAGAGGAGATGGTGTACCTGCAAGCTTTTGGTGCTCACCCATCTAGCTCTTGGGTGATCCAGCCTGCTGACAGTCTCATTAAGTTGATCGCGCAATAGGCATGGAAGGCCCCTGACTCTGTAGAACCAATCCCTAGGAGACCAGACAAGATCCCTTCAGTGCCAGAGGAGCATCAGTACTGGACCAAGTATTTAGCAGTAGATGCCATGGTGGTTGCGGCAGCGATGAAGAAGGAACTTGCAGAAGAGAATTCCACTGCTCATCCTCCTAACCAAGAGTCCAGGGTGATGAACAGGTTCGGGAAGTTGGTGTATGCTGTGTCTGAGGAGGTACAGGATAAAGTAGCTTCCCAATTTGCTATCCTGAGATATATTTTAACTCATCCATGAGGCTCATTGCACATACAGCCAAAGGAACAACTAGGGCAGTGTGCTCCAGCGTAGCTATAAGGAGGCATGCCTGGATGCACTTGTGTGAATTTGCAGAGCCATTTAAGTCTTCATTAGTCAATGCTCCATTTGACAGACTGTCCCTTTTTGGCCCCAAAGTCAGAAATACCTTGGCCAGGTGTGAAAAGGATGGAAAGACCCTATCTGCCATAGGCGTATGTTTCTCTGCTCCTCAAAGCTCCTATTCCAGGAACCAGAGGATCAGAAAAATATGGTTTAAGAAAACCCAAGGGTCTTTTTCAGTACATACATGGCAGTGACTCCCCTCGGGGAAAAGGGGGGAGCTACAATGGAAAATGCAGACTTTGCAGCAGAGGTGGCCCTCAAAATTAGGCTTCCAGAGATTTGTTCTCAGGGAAACCCTACCAGCGCTCCTGAAAGGAGGCCTGATTGCTTACCTCTGGAAGCAATTGGGGAAAGACTGTCCTTGCATCCGCTAGCCTGGCAACAAATAAACACAGATGCTTGGGTGCTAAGGATCATTGCCAGAGGATATTACATTTCCTTCATTCTCGCTCCAGAAATAGAAAGAAGAATCCCCAATGTTCCACCCAATCAGAGGGATCAGGTAGCTCTGGAAGAAAAAAGAGTCAACCAAAAAGTGCCACCAGACCAGATAGGGTCCGGATTTTACTCAAGCTTCTTTTTGGTGCCAAAAAAAACAGGGACTGGAGACTAATTTTGGATCTCAGCCTTTTGAACAAGTTTGTTCAGCAGACAAAATTCCAGATGTTGATGGTTCAGTCTATTCTCCCCTTCTTAGGGAAAGACAGTTGGATGTGCTCTAGGACATGTATTAACACATAAAAATGGACAAGTGCTCCAGAAGGTTCCTCCGCTTCTGGCTGGGAGCCAGTCACTATCAGTTCAGAGCTCTGCCATTTGGTCTCACCACAGCTCCCTGGGTGTTCACCAAGTGTATTGCAGCAGTAGCAGCTCACTTGAGACTGCATGACTTCTGAGTGTTTCCATACCTAGACAACTGGCTCATCACTGCTCCCACCAGACATCTACTAGAACAGACAAGACATTTTATTCTGCATACTTGTGCTTGTCTGGGTATATCGGTGAATCATACCAAATCTCAACTAAGTCCAGCTGAGCAATTGGAGTTTATAGGAGCCTACCTGAATACAATCTTTTGCATAGCTTCACTTCCTCTTCACAGACTGCAGAAGATAAGGTCCCAAGTAGAAGTTATTTTCTTCAACAAGGTCCCAAGTAGAAGTTATTTTCTCCAGTGACAATGTACCTGCTTTATTAGCTCTCCAGGCTCTAGTATCTATTGCAGTGGCCATCACACTGGTTCCACTAGCAAGATTTCACATGAGACTTCTGCAGGGGCTTCTAGCCTCCCAATGGTCCATCCTCACACATCCCTTGATGCATGACATCCAAATCACCAACCTCTGAAAGAAGGACTTATCCTGGTGGATGGAATCAGAGGAAATTGTTTTAGGCTGTACATTTGTTTCACCCCAACCCAAGGTCATAGTGACCATGGATGCCTTCCAGATGGGGTTGGGGGGCATAATCTGGGTAGAACAGTCCAAGGCACTAGGTCCCTCAATGGAGGCCAATCTGCATATCAGTGTTCTGGAACTGAGGGCAGTGCTCTTAGTGTTGCAAGCCTTTCAAGCTGTCCTCCCTTTAGGAATGATTGCAATTCAATGACAACATGTCAGTAGTCTGGTACATCAACAAACAGGGTGGAACCAAGTCTTACCTCCTGTGTCAAGAAGCTGTCAGAGTGTGGCAGTGGGCGATATCCTTCAATTGCTTTCTGATAGCAGCACACATCCCTGGAGGTGGTAGTGGACAAACTGAGCAGATGTATACTCCTGCCTCATGAGTGGTCTTTCAGTTCTAGAGATTTTCCATTGCCAGGGCCAGCCTTGCTGCGACCTATTTCCATCACTGCTGAACAACAAGTGCAGCAACTACTTTGCCCTAATCCCCCCTCAGGGGGAGTCCCTGAGAGATGCTTTCCTTCACTATTGGCCCTTGGGACTACTCTATGCCTTTTCCCCATTCCACTAATATCTCTCTTCTTGAACAAAGCCATCAGGCTGAAGAGCAAAGTGATTCTTAGTGCCCCATTCTGGCCTTGGCAAGTTTAGTTCCCCTTTCTTTTGCCTCACCTACTTCAACGTCTATGGACTCTGGAGTCAGATCCAGACCTCCTGTCCCTTCTACAGGGACTAGTTCACCCCAATATGAAAAACCTCAAGCTTACAGCTTGGTTACTCCAATTCCATTGATCACCAGGCAAAATAACATCCTCTCCAGTTCACAAAATGTTGTTGGCTTCACACAAGTCTTCCACTGGCAAGCTCTACCACAGTAAGTGGAAAAGATTCTCTATTTGGGCACATGATAATGGAATTGATCCCTTTTCAGCACCAGTTGAAAAGTTTTAGAATTCTTGGCTATGCTTTTCAAACAGGGAGCTTCTTCTTCTACCATCAAAGTTCAACTTGCTGCTATTTCCAGCTTCAATGATGGCCTTGAACAGCATTTGTTAATTTCACATAGGCTGTATAAAATTTTTCTAAAAGGAACTTTGAGGCTAAAACCACCTTACAGGGACCCTCTTGTCCCCTGGGATCTTATGGTTCTACAGTCCTTGGTCTATTCCCTTTTTGAGCTGGTGGATACTTGTGACTTGAAGTTTCTTTCATGGAAGACCATTCAGTTGGTAGCCATTACATCTGCAAGAAGAATTTCAGAGATTCATGCGTTATCTTCAAAACCTCTATATTTGATTTTTCATAAGGACAGGTGGGACTAAGAACCAATCTGTCCTTTCTTCCAAAAGTAGTATCTGAAACTAATATTAATCAATCTATTGATTTACCAGTCTTCTTTCCTAATTTTTCTAACAAGGGAGAATATTGTTTGCACTTACTAGATGTTCACAGACAATTACATTTTTATCTCAGTAGAACTAAGGGCTTTAGGAAGTTGGACCAGTTATTTGTCTCCTTTTCAGGTCCATCTATGGGTAAACCAGTTTCAAATGTCACTTTATCCAAGTGGTTAAGGGAATGTATAAGCTTTATGTACAATAAGGAAAACCTCCAATTACGAGCTCCAGTGAGAGCAGATTATTTAAGGACAATAACCACTTCTGCTATTTTCCACTCAAAGGCTCCTTGGATGAAATATGTGCAGCAGCAACCTGGGCTACTCCACATACCTTCATCACTCATTACAACATGAATCTGGTCTCCAGGGGAAGGGTGTCCTTTGGTTCTATGGTGCTCAGGAATATCCTTCCATAAGGCCTCCCAACATACAAGGTAGCTGGGGACTCTGTCCCATATGTCAAGGATAAATGAAGGTTTGGCATAATGGTTAAGGTGCTTGCCTTACAAACATGAGTTGCAGGGTTTGATTCTCAAATGGGATAATTGGCTAGGCTTAAAATGCCTCACAGGGGCAGTTAGCCTAGTAGTTATCTATGAACCTATGAATCAGATAAAGAAGTTATGTAATTACCATAATTTTCCATCTGTGTTGTCAAGCTTTATTTATCCTTGACACTCCCCGCCCTCCTTCCCCCTCCTTCAAACTCCTTGGAGGAATGGACTGTAGTCCTAGTTATCTGTTATTTCATTTATGACCTTGGACATAGCCACTTCAGTTGTTATAGGACTATTTTTCTTGTCTTCCTTTATAGCTGCAAACTTGATCTGAGGTTATCTAGAGAGGGGCATTCTGGGTAGGGACTTAGCTTGAGAGATTTTGGTTCTCGCAAGCTGTTATAATGACCAAGCCAGTTCCAACAGTCGGAACTGAGTCCCATATGTCAAGGATAAATGAAGATCAACAACAGATTACTTTTTACTGTATTTTAACTGGATAAGTTACTTTTAACTGCTTTTTAAATTTTACCAACTTATGCTGCTTAGTTTTCCCAAGAAAAAGCATCATTTTCAGCTTCTTCCAGCCACAGCAAAGAGTTAACTAAACAGAGAAGGTGCCCCTGCTTAGCCAGAAGATAGTGCCCATCCCTGCAGAAGCTGTTGCTGCCATTAATAAAAATCATATTTTCCCCAACTTTTCTGTCAAAAAGAAAATTAAAACTAATTATTTATTGTCTCCTGCACCAGTTTCACTGGACAGGAGTAGTTTATTAAGTCTGGTTTGGGGTCTTGTACAGGCTGTTGACCCTTATTATCAGGTGGTCTCTGCTAAAAGAAAAAGGGATTCCTCTTTTCTTGAAGAGATTCAAGCTGTTGAATCTGGAGAGGAATGTGATGGGACAGATACATTTTTTTCTTGTCAGATTTCTGATTCAAACTCAGAGGAGAGCATGATATCTGAATCTCCATGTAAAGGACTCTCTTTTTCTGAGACAGTTTTCCAGAATGTGTCAGTGTTTTCATTGGGAGAACACTGATGTTTCTCAGTCCCACAGAAAATACTATGAGCTGTTATAAATGGAATTCCCAGAACCTTCCACTATCCCTCTAGTGCTGTCAGCATTGCAGGATGTGTCAATCACAGCCTGTGGTTTTCCCTGACAGCTAGCGTGTTGCACCTAAGAAAGCAGATAGACTGCTCTACATTCTTTCATATTTTTATATACTCATCCCAGACCTCATCCAGCAGCTACAGTTTTAGTTAATCCACGCCTCTTCTTCTCTTATCCTGCTTCAAAACCATCAGTTACCACAGATGCCTTGGACTTTGGGGAGCTGTGTTGATGGGAATAAAGGTGCAAGGCATTTGGGACAATAAAGACAAAGACAAACACATAAATATAAAAGAGATGCTTCCCCTTTTCAAGGAATTAAACTCTCTGAATCATCTCTAGTCTCCAGGACCACTTCAGTTTTTACAGACAATACTGTAGTGATGTGGTACATAAACAAGTAAGGGGGAGCCAGATGTTACTCTCAAAGGTGACCAGCCATGTTGCATGGGATATAACTTTACTGCACATTCTCACTCTATAGGCATCTTACATTCATCAGAGCAAAACTGTGTGGCAGACAAGGTGATCTAGAGAAGGAAGACCCTCACAAATGGAAATTAGATCAAGCAGTCTTCCAAGATTTGATCCATCTGTGGGGAATTCCACTTGCTCAAGGGCTCCATGCAAGAAGGCCTGGAATATGTATACCTTTTCTTTTCCTTGAACAAGAATGTTCCTGTATGCCTTTCCACTCTTTCCACTAATATCCAGGGTACTGCTGAAGATTCAGAAGGCATCCCGCAAGATCATTGTGGAGACTTCCTTCTATGCCCAGGCAACAGTGGTTCTCCCTTCTTTTGAAATTGGCCAGGAGCAATTACCAGAAGTTTCCTTACATACTGGATCTACTCACACAAGAATGGGGGGATACACCCTGACCCCAAACAATTTCATCTGATTGCCTGGATGGTAGGATCTTAATATCTTTTAGGCACCTGTTTACTAAGGAAGTGCAGCAGGTATTAATGAAGGTAAAAAACCCTGCTACTAGAAGATCATATATAAGCAAAGGGAAAAGGTTTTCTAGTTGGTGCCAACAACATAAGCAGCACCCATTCAGAACTATTGTTTCTTTGTTATTCCAATATATGTGTGAATTACTTTCCTACAGCTTGTCTTAATCCTATATAAAGGTTCATTTGTCAGCCATTTCAGCATGTCTGCCCATGGATCTCCCTCTTTAAAGGCATTCTCACATCAAAATGTTTTACAACACTTAACATCCTTGCCTATTTTTCAGAAGAGATTTACATACATCTAGTGACATCCAGGCAGAGCTAAGTACTTTTTCTCAAAGATTGTACTTGTTTTTGTACTTATTTAGTGAACTGCAATTAATTTGTTGAATTGTGTAGTACTTTTTCTTCATTTTAAACTGTTTGGCATTGCTGTACACTTGTAGTGCCTTATTTCATCTTGCTGTTGGCTTACCTTGCCGTAAATCATTTTATTAGTAGAGACTTGCCACCTGTATGCCTTAAAGTACCGAGATAGCACTTCCCTTATTTTGTGTGTTTTTATAGTAAGAGGTCTGAGTTTATTCGCCTACTGGCATAAGTGGTAGCCTGGTCTATCTCAGTTGGGAAACACACAGGAAGAGCTCTGAGTATAGTAATTTATTGACCAGAGAGCTTATTAGTCATTATTCTGCATTTTTAATAGCTATACACAGCTATGAACCTGTAAAAAGGACACTGCATAAGAGACCTCAAAAAAAAAAACTTGTGGCTCCTCCTCATGATCTGAAATTTGTGTTAGAGAATTTAACACTTGTTCAGTTTCAGCTAACTCATCTGGCTGACTTGAGGTTCTTGACATGGAAAACAGATTTATTGATTGGGCTGACCTCTGCAAGAATTGCTGAGTTGCAAGCTGTTATGGTGGGTCAACCTTGTCTCATTTACCACAGAGATAGAGTTTCTTTTAGAACTAATCCTTTTATGCCCAAAGTTGTATCCAAGTTTTCTTTAAGCCAAACTATCCATCTCCCTTTGTTCTTCCCTGAACCTAAAAATGAGGGAGAGAGGATACTTTATACTTTGAATGTCCGCAGAAAAATCAGGTACTGTTTTGAGAGAACAAAATCTTTCAGAATCTCAGATCAGCTATTCATTTCTTGTGAAGGTATGAAGAAGGGGCAAGCTGTGTCAAAACAGATTATTTCAAAATGATTGTCTCAGGCTATTACCTTTTGTAATTTCAACCACAACAAAATTATTCTAGGCAGGGTCAAGGCACACTGTATTAGGGCCTTGTCTTCACCTATTGCTTTTTGGAAAGGGTTGGACTCTATAAGTATACTAGATGCAGAAACTTGATCATCTATACATACTTTTACAAAGCCCTGTAAACTAGAATCATTCTGTAGGTCTAGATCAGGCTTTGCTAGGACCATTCTCCAGTGGCTTCCGGACCCTTCCCCTGCCACCTCCCTTCCTGTTGTTTTAATCTATGTTAGAAAATGGGTGATCCATAGATCGCATCCCAATTGGAGAATCTCCAGTAGAGTATTAATGTAGAAGTAATGTCTGCTGAAAAATGAGTCTGCTGTGGAGCTTGGACTGAAAAAAGACTAATGGGCACCATTATTTTACACTCGCTAAGCAGTGCTTTTGCTGTTTAGTGAGTGTAAAATAATGAAGAAAAAATTAAAATAAAAAAGATATGTATGTGTTTATGTCTGTGTGTGAGAGTATATGCATGTATGACACTGAGAGATCGAGCGAGCCATTATTTTACATTCGGTAAGTGGCGCTTTCGCTGTTTAGCGAGTGTAAAAATAAATGAAACTGAAGAAAATGTGTGCGTGCATGTGTGTGTGTGTGTGTGTGTGTGTGTGTGTGTGTGTGTGTGTGTGTGTGTGTGTGTGTGTGTGTGTGCGCGTGTGTGTGTGTGTGCATGTGTTTATGTTTTTGTCTGCGTGTGAATGAATGTGTGCATGAAAGCAGAACAGACTGTGTGTGTGTGTGTGTGTGTGTGTGTGTGTGTGTGTGTGTGTGTGTATGTGTTTATGTTTTTGTCTGTGTGTGTGAGTGAATGTGTGCATGAAAGCAGAACAGACTGTGTGTGTGTGTGTGTGTGTGTGTGCGTGTGTGTGTGTGTGTGTGTGAGAGAGTGAAGAGTGAGAGCGATCCCTGGCAGCAACAGCATCAATTAAGAGCTTTGCGTACCTCTTCCATGCCTCAACCTCTCTGCACAAGAAATCTGGACAGAGTCACAAATAACGAGGGACAACCAACTAAAAATAAGGATAGATTTTAAATATTGCTCTTATAAACTTAGACGTTGCTAGACCAGTAGGGTTTCCATTAGTATGTGTTATGTGAAGGATATTAAGTCTGAAACTCATATGTCTGTCATTATTTAATGACCTCAATCCCCAGTGATTTGCCAGAAAATTACACATTTTATGAGCATGGGACCAAACATACGAGCCAAAAATCTGGACATTTTGCAAAAATATGGACAGTTGAAAGATATGCTCTGTTGACTGTTAGCTCAAAATATCTGGATAAACCTAAAATAAATGGGGACAAAGGCCCAAAACAGGAACATATTTTACTTGATTTTTAGGATTTGTGGTAGCATACATTTTCTGAAACAGAGGTGTGCATGAGAGAGTGCATGAGAGTGACAGTAAAGATGTTTGCATACCTTTGGACCTTTCAGATGAAGAAATCTGGATAAAACCTAAAATAAAGAGGGCACAAAGGCTCAACAATAGGAACAGATTTTAATTACTTCTCTTGTAAAATTACAAGCTTGCTTAATTAAAAGGACTTTGTGTTGGTATGAATTTTCTGAAGAAAATAATAGTCTGAAAATCAAATGAATGCCATTATTTAGTAACTTCTATCTTCAATGACTGGCAACAAACCAAACGTTTTAGGATTAAGGGACCAAATAATAAAGTAAGTGCCTGGATATTTTTTAAGTGTTATATTTTGGTTGTAAAATGCTTCCTCCAACACCATTAACATATACTACAATTAATTTGAAACATTAGATGGGTGGAGCTATTTTACATCATAAATATATAAATAAATGATAAAAGACATGCTGTAGGTGGATTGGGCACTAAATTGGCCCTGGGCATGTGTGTGTGCATGCATGTGCCTTCTGTGGAAGGTTGGGAGTCAAGCTGGCAACTCAACACTGTAAAACTCTGCTGCCAGTCATGAGCGGACAGGTGATCCGCTGTGGCGACCACTAAGAAGAAGAAGTAAAACACAACAACTTTACACAGATCCCATTCTCTAAGCACAATAATGCCCTCCAGGGTATGTGTTAATGTGTAATTAATGCTCTTCTAGGGATGCAGAGGCCCTCCACCTGTGGCACTGGACCTCATAACACCCCTGGGCAAGTGTTAATTACACATTAACACACACCCTGGAGGGCATTGGTGCTTGTGTAATCTAGACATAAAGCTTAGGTTACTGCAGCAGTGATCAATATGAAGAACATAGTACACTATTGTAAGTAAAGTTGCCATAACAGTAGATTTTCAAATGATCACTGCTGCAGTAATCACTCCATCCTGCCATCCCCATTGTTGTTTATGCTGTTCCTTATGTTGTAATTTCAGGCTCAACCTTACAGGCTCAGTTGGCATGAAAGCTTTGAAAGGCTTGGTACCAAAACTTGCCTTTCAGTCAACTCAGCTTAGGCTGATGTTTGAACAAATGGAAGGAGCCCTGAATCTTTGTAAGCTGGCCAGCTGTTATATCCTATGTAAGATATAACCCATATGACAAAGGCTACTATAGCAGTGATCATTCAAGCATGTACTATTATGGTAAGTTTACTGACACAACTGAACTTTGACTACTGATAAACTGTCCAGATGAGGAATGTAGTAGAGGAGTGAGAAATGGGAGATTGCTGTTAGGGAGAAGTTAGGCAATAGCCAAGTTGGTGAAGTAGTGACATTTAGCATTTTTCTTATAGGTATTGCTTAAGTTTGTTTTGTAAGTCTGGGAATTTGGTTGAGTCCTTTATGGAAGGGGGGATGCTTCTACACAGTCTTAGTCTTAGTAGTGTGAAACTGTGTTTGCTGCAATTCTTGTTGGGTGTGAAAGGCAGGTGCAAGTTGGGGATGTGACCTGATGTTACAGATCCTCTTTCTTATGATAAATTTGCTGGCAAGGGCTAAGAATGAGGTTTGGCTGTGCAGTTTAAAAAGATAGGCACTTGAAATTAGATCAGCTCTTTTGTTGGTTTGGAAGTCAGTTTGACTTGTAGAGTATTGAACAGTGATGTTCTCTTCTAGGTGCAAGTGATATGAAGTAGTAGATTTTGTTAGAAGTTGTTTAAAGTGCTGACTCTCTTTTTAGATGCAGCAGCTGTGATTCGATGGTCATATTCTAGCTGCATCATGATAATTCTCTTTCTGATGGCTTTCCTGCCTGTTGGGGAAAGGGCATATGACATCTTCCAAGCTCAGAATATAGCTTGTTGGATTTTAGCCCTTCTTTTCTTTACATGGACTTGGAAGTTTAGAGAGGGGTCCAGCCACAGTCTATGGTATTTGAAAGATGCAGTAGTCTGTAGGGATTGTTGGTTGTGATCAAGTATTTGCCAGTTGCTAGATACTGAGTGGAGCTTTTGTTGGGTTCTGAAGATGCTTTGGTATAAGTTTATTGTGTGGTGAAGTGCATAGGTGATGGCATAGAGGATCTTGTTGGAATTGTTATTTGACAGTTTGGTGAGAGGGGCTGGGCCTGTAGAAGTCCATATTTTTTGCATAATGTAATACTGGGAGTTTGGTGTTGTATTCCATAAGGCTGATAGTGTATAGGGTGAAGAGTAGGGGTTGAGTACAGAGTTTTGAGGAACATCTTTGCGTAGACTTCGGAGGAGGAGGGTTGGCTAGTTTTAAGCTTAGAAGGTTCGATTTGCCAGACTTTTGAAGAATTGGCAATCTTTTTAGCTTATTCTAAGTGCTAGAAGCAATGAGTGAAACAGAGAGTGATTTCCAGTATTGATAGCTTTGGTAAGATCAGTGAAGATTGCAGCTGTCATTTACTCTTCCATAGCTCTCATGATATCATCAGTTAGGGTCCAGAAGACACTAGTTGTACTTCTGTCCTCCTAGAATCAATGTTGCTGGCTTGAGAGAAGATGCTGTTGGGAAATCTGGCTTGCAAGTTGGTTTTGTACTAGTTTTTCAAAGAGTTCGATATGTGTGAGAAGGTTGAAAGTAGGTCTTAAGTTGTCAGGGTTATTAGGTTTGTTAGTTTTATGGATAGGTTTATTTAGGGCTTCTTTCCGAAGTCATAGGGATAGTATTATGACTCACTCAGAGGTTATATATGTGCTTAAGAGGTTGGGCTTGATGTTCTTTGCAGGCCTTCTTGGACCTTGGGTGTAGATTGTTTGAGCCTGGGGGCTGTCATGTTGGTGAGTTTCTTTGATATTTGAATTTTTAATGCTTGTAAATTAGAATGGAGGTGTTGGGAGATGTGATTTTGTGTACTTGTGAAAAGGGTTATGGGGAGTTGCAGAGCTGGGTGCAGTCTCTCAGGAATTCTGCTATGGTGATTGAACCTGGGGAATTATATTATTGCATTGTGTAGGAATGCTTCTTTTGTCACTTTTAATGATTTGATTAACTTGGGTACAGAATTTTTATGTTGGTTTACGAGGGATACTTGATAATTTTATAAATACTGGCCTTTGTACCTTCTTATGCTCTTTTTGGCTAGGGACTAGAATATTGGTGAAACTGAATGTCTCGTATAATGTAAATTTGGATTAGTATAATAATTTTAAACTGTCAAATTATAATGAAGTATGTGATATCTTCATGTACCAACCTATTTAAAAAAGAAATAAAGCAGATAACAAGCACAGTCATAAGCCTCCGTAATTACCAAGAAGAACTAAACAAACATGAACTGCTCCACATTTGAAATGACTATGCCATAAATAAATAAATATATAAATAAATAAATCCATCTGTACATACATACCGTGATGCTTCAGTATAACTTACTGTAAGAAGTGCAGATTCATATTATTTACTGTTTTATATGTTCAGGATCTTATGAAGCCTACCCTTACATTTCCCATGTTTTTTAGCCCTTATATTTTGCAATCAAATAACCCAGTGGTGGGCAGAACAAGGATATGTTTGGACATTTACTTGTTGCTTCTATCCATGAGGGGCATGAATGCTAAACTAGGAATGAATTTGCAATTCCCCATCCATTCATCCGAATCATATTTGAACAGAGTAAGAGAAGTCCTTCCCTTTATATGGAGTGGGAGACGGTTTCATAGAAGAGGTATTCTCTCTGATACATGCCTATGTTGCAAAAGAGACTGAGATCCCATGACAGGGTATTCTTGCTAACACTGGGATTGCGAATCTGTAATAGATGTGACAGTACAGGGTCTGCTGAGGCTCTACATGCAAGGCAGAGGTTGCCTCTTAGTAGCCTGTTTGATGCCAAAAAGTTGGGTAAAGCTTTGAGACAGCCTGAATATTTTTTGTGATTCCGACTTTTGATTGTTTTAGTTAGAGGGCATTGCAGTCACTCCAGTTGCAACAAGTGTTTGGAAAGATGCATATAGAATGGGGCATTATATGCAAGGATCAACTTAATGAGAGAGAAGCAGAGTGGAATGATTACATCAGTGGACCTGGATGTCTTACTTTTAGATATAAGCTATGTGATGAAGAAGGACTTCCTTACAATAGTGTACATGTAGTGTTCAAAGGACAGTTCATTGTCTTCATAGATTCCCAGACCCTGACAACTGGATCAACTTTCAGGGGTATGTTGTCAATGTGATAGTTGCAAAGAAGTCATGCTTACTAAAAGAAACAATTATGCATTTTTTTGGCATTTACTTTTATTCCGTGGTTTTGACACCAGATATTTGTTTGGGAAAAGGGTAGTTCTTTTTTGACTTACTGTTCTCTGCCTGACTATTGCTGAGCTCTGTCTGCATTTGTTTTTGGGTTGACGTTATTAATTTAATGTATGGTTACTTCCATTTTTTCATCTTTTTCTTATTTTGATTTTTTTTAAGTTTTTTGTTCTTTTTGGAGTTTTAAGAGGCTAGGTTCAGTTAGAAAATAATTATTTTGCAGACAGTGAATAACATCCAGTTAATTACTGGGAGGAGCTAAGAAATGGCATTCATCACTTAACTATAAATATTTATTGTCATGTTTATTTAGCTTTAGTTCTTGTTTGGCTATTGCTGATCTCTGTTGCATTTGTTTTTTTCTACCCATCCACCCTACCAATGTTGTACTTTTAAAGTTGATGGCTTTTGAGTTGCCCACCCCTACTATTTTTGATACCCGTTCCAGACTTATCTCATCTTTATTCAGCTGCTTTTACTGTATTTGTGCTTCTTCCTACTTTATTTAGATCTTTGCTGCACGCTCTTAAAGTGTTGCATTTAATTTGCTGCATTTATTACTGCTTGTTAGTAGCCTGATTACATCATAACTGTTATTCTAAGCCTCTTAGTTTTGATTTAAGCACTTGCACTTTAAAATAGGTATCTTACATAAGGAAGGTTTATGCTCTACACTCTTGTGGCAGGAGAGGTAGGTTACAGCCTTCTGAGTTGGGAATTGCTGGTTGAAGGCTTATTATGTCTGTTATTCTAAAAGTGTCTTTGTTATGATTTAAGCACCTGGGATCCAAACCAGTTATTTTACATTAGGAAGGTTTGTAGTCTACACTCTTGTGAGAGGAGAGGGTAGCCTTTGCCCTTCTGAGCTGGGAGCTGCTGGTGAAGGTTTATTGTGCCTGCTATTCTAAGTGTCTTTGTTCCTGTTCAAGCACTTGGGCTCCAAAGCAGTTATTTTACATTAGGAAGGTTTGTGGTCTACACTCTTGTGGTATTACTGTCTAGACATATTTTTTTTAACTTTTAGAGCATCTAGTTTATCTATAACTGAGTATTGCTCATCAAGTTCCTTGTTTTAGTGACCTATTCAATATTTAAATTTCACTCACTCCTCCCTAGTAGATCAGCAGCCATAGATATACACTTCACAACTCTCTCTGTGGCCAGTATGGTTAAGATGGGTATTCTGAGGCATTGTAGCAATTGCCTCATGTACACTGACAACCCACTTATTCTTAATAAAACAGATCAAGTATGTGAGAGGTGTAAATGCACTTTAACACTGGAGGCAAAACTCCCTCATACAACCAAAACTAATCCTATAGAAGTTGTCATTGACACTTACACCATGCCTACTGCACAGTGTAAAGACACTACAAATAAAACTACTTATGCTGAGATGCTCACAGGTAACCTTCCTAAGACACTAAGACCTCCTGTACAGTACAATCAAAGAATGGGTCCTCAGACATCATGTAAACACTCTGTTAGAACACCACCCACAGCTACACATATCACTGTATCTAATGCCTCTACTGCTAAGCCCTTAAGGCAAACCAGTATGCAGCCAAATTTCCTGGTCATTGGTGATTCTATAGTGAGGCACACTGATGTCCCCCTCACCAGAGTGAATAAGGAGAGTCAAGGTTAGCTGCCTTTCTAGGGCAAGGATCCATCAAGCCATGCAGACACTCAGGTCATCGAATGACAGATACCAGTATGACTCTATATTTGTCCATGTGGGTGTTAATGACCTGAGATGTACCTCTCTTGACTATATGAAGTGAGACGTGATCGAGCTGACTGATTATGTGTTTCAGGCATGTATGAGCCTAGCACTGAGCAGCATACTACCTTCTCCAGGGATGATGCCACGTTACCGACAGAAAATGATTGATTTTAACAACTGGCTTAGCTTCTGTTGTCAGTCTAAGGGGATATAATATTTGATGGCCTGGGAGAACATGGTTGACAAACCGACCACACTGCTTTGCCAGAGATGCTTTGCACTTATCCCCTCTAGGAATTTGGATATTGGCAAAGACCTTTTCCACCTCCATATTGCCTTTTTTAGACAATGCCATAGTGATAAATGTACCGACTTAATGAACCTATGAAGGAATAACTGAAGGTGGTACTGCTCAATGGTAGAAGTCGTAAGAAACTCCACTCCCTGCAAGCCTTCCTCTCCCTGGAGAGTTTAGGCTTCTGTGTAGTAACATGGACATGGTTTAGACTAGAGATTGTG
The DNA here is from genome assembly GCF_019279795.1 of Protopterus annectens. Lineage (NCBI taxonomy): Eukaryota > Metazoa > Chordata > Ceratodontiformes > Protopteridae > Protopterus > Protopterus annectens. The sequence continues at coordinate 467,631,987 of NC_056731.1, forward strand.
TAATTGTTTGAATTATTAAGCCTGATGCTTCAACTTCAACTTGTGAGATCTGACATGTCCCCTCCTTTGACTATTATTACATCACTATCATTAGTATCACTACTATTATCATCTCAAGCACATACGCTTATATTAGAATTACCTGGTTCCATCTTCTAGAGTTTGCAGTAGCACTATATGTATATATTTGTATATAGTTTTCTTTCTTTTTTTTTGTACAGCCTACATTTATAAGAGGAATACAATACTTAATTAATGTCTTTAAATTAGGCTCATATTGTGCTTGAACTTTTCCTTCTTGTATTGTTATGTTTTTATTGTTCGTTGCCTCTTTTATAAACTAATAAAAAAACTATTGGAAAAAAAAGTTACAGAGACTACACCAACAATGCAAGGTTATAATACCTTTCACACATTTTGACAAGCTACTTCACAGGAGGGAAGTAAAGGTGGAGGAGTCTCAGTCTATATTAATACCAGCCTCACATCCAGACTAGTTAAAGTTTATGGCCCACTAGGACACATACATGTGCAACTTACCATAAACAGGGTCTTGTACCATACCCTTGCAACCTACAGGTCGCCCTCCATGTCCCAGGAAACCCATACTACCTGTCTCAATGTATTAGAGTCCGTCACCATTCAACACAATGTGATGTTCATGGGGGATCTCAACTACCACTTTAAAGAATGGAATCCTACACCACTTCTAATGCACAAGCCAAGCGATTCCTAAACTTTGTTACTACCAGTGTCCATTCTCCTACCAGGGGTACAAACATCCTTGACCTTGTACTTACTGACACAGGGAGCCGATGTTTCTCACCCAATGTAATGTCTTTGCTTATCAGATCTGACCATAAGGCTGTATTATTTGAAATAAAAATTAAACCCTGGGATCCAGCAAAACCAAAAACATTTAAGAACTATTCCAAGACTAACCTCTCTTTCCAAAGCTGTGTACAGCCATAATGGTAGCTGTATAGAGTGAGGTATGCCCACTCATATTAAGAATAAGGCAAATTCAAAAGATAAGCCACCCTGGTGGAATCACAATATCAATCAGTTATACAACAAAATAAAAAAAAAAATCTTAGTGAAGAGTAGGAGAAATAATGCCATACATACTAAAAGCCCCTTGACCAATCTAAACAGGCAGCTAAGAGGGTTAATTAATAATTGAAAGGCTACATTTGACGAAAAATTTTTCAAGGCCAAAAACACTGCATCCATGGGTCCTGATAACATCCTGGCATGTTTTAATAAATTGCATGAAACATGACCTCTCTGGTCCACCTGAATCACATTTCAACTGGACCCTTCAGTTAGGTTTGTGCCTAAGGAATGGAAGATGCCTACAGTCATTCCCCTGCATAAAGGAGGTCCAACCACTGATCTGGGTAATTACAGGCCCATGAGGCTTACCAGCCTCGTATATAAGGCCATGGAAAGAATCAGCATAGACATGACAAATGAGGACATAGGTAATCTGCAAATGCTGGACCCATCACAGTTCAGCTTTACTAAAGGAAGGTCATGCCTATTAAATCAGGTGGACATTTTTTGAGAAGGTCACCAAAACATTGGATGAAGGTAAGACTGTGCACATAGTTTACCTCGACCTGGCCAAGGCTTTTGATACAATACCTCACTTAGGCATTATAGACAAGTTCATTAATTTGGGTATAAGCCCCTTTATCACATACTGGATAGCCAAATGGATCACTAATAGGACCCAGGATGTCAAAATAGGTGAGGCCACCTCCACCAAGAGGCCAGACACTAGTGGAGTGCCTCACGACTTGGTACTGGGCCTGCTCCTTTTTGGCATCTATTTCTCTGAAGTGGTAGCAAATGTTGAAGGTTTATGGCTGACTAAGTTTGCAAGCTGGGAGTTATCATTGACTCCCCTGCAGACACTATAATTCTTCAAAAAGGTCTTTCTCTGACTAACAAATTATGCCAAAGCCCTGGACTTAAACTCAATAGTAAGAAATTCATAATTGTAACCTTTCAGAAGTAAACCATCCCAGCTAATTACTATGTTGATAATATGCCTCTAAGATTCGACCCAGTGGTCAGGGACTTGGGTGCACATGTAGACAGTAGCATAAACATTGACAACCACATAGCCACAGTGGTGAGGAAATCCTTTTTATGTTGCACAACTTGTAAGTAAGGGCATGGCATCTAGGTCCAAAGAGGTCAGTATTCCACAGTACCTCGCCCATATCAGACCAGTCATAGAGTACAATGCTCCCTTTGGTATGTACCTGACCAGGCATATTCAGCAAGTAGAATGACCTCAGACGTTCCTTACAAAAAGAATACAAGACATAACTAACCTGCCTTATGCAGAATGCCTTAAAGCCCTTTCCCTCTACATAGTCTCTTATAGATTGTTGAGGGGTGATCTATGCCTGGCTTACAAGGTATCCGCAAACCCCACACTTATGAATTTCCTACATATTCTTAAGGCAAAGACTACCAGAAATACAAGGTCTAGTGACTTGAATTTTGTCTGTGACTTAAACAGAACATGCTGGAGAGACAGATATATGTTCCAGAGACTGCCCCTCCTGTGGAATAGGCTTCCCATCCATGTGAAGCAGAGCTCATCCATTACCCAGTTTAAGTACAACTTAGACCAGTGAATGGGGAATAGAAGGTATGCAGCAGGCCTGGCACTCATGTCCCTTATGTACAGAGGTAGTTTATAAATGCCGGCCCTCAATGTCCTATTTGAATACAGGATGCCATTATTCTTCTGGGAAAACTTGGCTAGGCTTAGAAAGGCCCCTTGGGTTGTTAGTCTAGTAACAATCTATTAATCTATGAAAAAGCCCTGTTGTGGGATTTTGCTGTCCTCTGGGGAGTTTATGAAGGCACTTAATTTACAGTTATCTGCAAACTTGGTCAGCCATAATCCCTTAACATTTGCTTGGACATCAAAAAAGAAAATGACAAACAGGAGTGGTCCAAAGCATGAACCTTGGGATACACCACTAGTGATAGGTCTTTTGGAGGGGGTAGAGCCACCCATCATAAAATTTTGGTTTCTGTTTGTGAACCAGTTTGTTATCCAGTGAGTTATATGGGATTTACATTTAGCTGGAAGAGTTTATCTATGATACTTGACTTTACAAGGTCTAACTATGCAGTGTGTAATGATTTTCTCTTGTCCATCATGTCAATAACCTTCTCAAAGAAGTTGACCAGTTTAACTAAGCATGATCTGCCATTGATGAATCTGAACTGGCATGGGTCAAGAGTTTGTAGGTTTACCACTGTAGAAAATTCACCAGGGCACCACAAATCACTTGTAAAACCACCATGTACCAGCAATATGGATCGGAGACCAAACGCAGAAGTGACAATTCACAATTTTATTAAATGATCGGTAAAACTATGCATTAACACCTCCTATTAAGTTGCAAAGTACGTTTACGTTTCAAATCACTTCATCAGATGCTAACTGAATGCTAAACAATTACATTTATACCTCCACTGCACTAAAATGTATAAAAACTACAATATGAGCATTTTAAAATGTCAATAAACACAATTCCCACTTTAACACAGTAAATATACACGATCCTAAAATCATGTAAATAATAAAACCAATACATTTCAATAAAATATCTTTTGAAAATCCAAAGCTTAAAACTTTACAAGAAAGGCATAGTACAAAGACCTAAACATTAAACTTCCTCTAGTGTCCTTTCAACAGAAGTACATCCATAACCAATATTTTAAAGTCCTTTCTGTTTACTAGGTTTATCACTGTCCTTATTTATTAATTCCATTATGGTTTCTATAGCCTTAGAACTGAGGCTTGCCAGGCTTATGGGGCTGTAATTAACCAGGTCTGTTGATGCCCCACCTTTGTAAAAGGTGATGACTGTTGCTGTCCTCCATTCATCTCAAGTGTTTGGAGACTGGATTGATTCCAAAATGGTGGTCGTCTGATGTATACCCTCTCCTCATGGCTCTCTGCCCAGTAAATGGATTATACACTTAATTTAGTGAATTCTTGATTATAAACTACATCTTGTCACATCTAAATCCTAGGAAAATAATCTGATTACTGAAATTTACATCTTCGCTGGGGATTACCGTTGTAATTTTGCTCTAATATTCTACAACAAGGTAACAGCGATCCTACACGTGGATCTTAGAGGCCTGACACTCTCAGCACCACAGCTACTGACAGCTCCCTCCAGGATCCCTCCTCAAGGATGCCGAAGGAAAACGAAAATATGGACATTCAAACTACTAAAGCAAAATTTTCTTCTATCTCAAACTCACCAGAAAAGGAGGCAAAAAGACCTAGATCTGCTAAATGCATTCAAGATCCAATAAAAATTCAAGTGAAACAGAAAGGTGAAGGAACTCTTCAAATTGACAAGCTGAAAAGCGCCCTTCTCCCACTACACTCAGCGATCCAAGAGCTGTCAGAAAAAATGACCTCTTTTGGTTTCACAATAAATAAAATTGCTGAGCGCCTGGACCTAGTGGAAAATAAATCTAAAGCAAACGAAATAGAGATTGAACATCTAAAAACTGAAATCCAACTCAGAGATAAAACAATATCTAACATTCAAGCTAAGGTTACAGACCTGGAGGCTAGAAGTAGAAGAAATAATTTGATCATCAGAGGTCTCTCTGAAAAATATGAGTCTCATCAATTAACTGACACTATCACTCAAATTTTTAATAATCTCATTCAAGTAAATAACTCCCCTACTAAATACACTATCGAAAGAACGCACAGAGCCCTACGGAAGCAACAGGATTCTGCATCTCCAAGGCCCATCTATGTAAAAATGCTTAACCACCAGGATGCGCAAAATATTCTTTTAGCCTTTAAAAAATCAAGTAACTTTACTTGGAACAACCAGAAAATCTGTATTTCACAAGATTTACCTAATGAAATTAGAGAGAAGCATCGCAAACTCTCCCCTTACTGCTCGGATCTTATCACCCGAAAAATAAAGTTCCAAATGAGATTTCCACACTCATTATCTTTCACTTTTAAAGAAATGAAGCTAACTATGTCAAATCCGAAGGAAGCGGATATAATCTTTATGAAATGTTTTGGCTCAATGCCTTCCACTTATTAACCTCCCTGGAGTCTTGTGTCTGCTGATTTAAGATGTCTTGTTGTTCTTAGTGCTCCTTCGGGCATCAGTTTCTTTTGCATCCGGTCGATATCAGCAAATTGTTAAAATCTTCAATTGTCTTGTGGATTTTACTGTTGTCTAGATGGGTCCTTTTACACTGCTTGCAGTTGCCCTGGGGATCAGTAATCCATAAACATTGAGGAAGATCTAGAAGGTAACCCTCCTATAACCGGAAATACTGAAAACAAACTTCCTCTACCTTTTCGAAGCTGTCCCAACATCTTTAGCCTCGGAGCTACATGATAGCTTACTTCTCTATATTTATGAGCAATGGACTTCTCAAGAATGCTTCATTTAAATAGAGTATTGAGGTACTTTTCTTTGAGACATTCTCTAACCTGCTTGTATGACTTGATCTTTCAGGGGCTTCTGAGCTCCGTTTAGTTATACAAACCTATAATACTATCCGTGCTTGCTAGAAAACTGAATCTCAAGATGGATGTATTGTTTTCGATCCGCTATAGCAACAGGCAATTAAACAATCAGTACTGTACCTCGTCGGCCTTGGAAAATCAATACGTGACTTTTTGTTTGCCTTGAATTTAGAGCTGGTCATTATAAATGCATGTGTTCACCCTTTCTTGTTAAGATGTTGTTCTCTTCTGATGACTCCATTAGTTTCTCTCGAATATTGTCTATTTAGTTTAAATATGTCATTGTACAAACAAGTTAAAGGCTAAACATGAATATTACGTTATTATGAAGAAACCGGTATGATTTGAAGCTTCTTAAGGTGTACAATGTCTTTCTCTACATCTCTTTAGTCAAGTATAATAGAGGAGCTGTTTCTAATACCTTGTGTCATTTCAATAATATAATCCCCTAAAAGAGCATATTCAGGGTTTTTTTTTTTTAATAGAGTTAACTGAATTCCATATTTTATGATAATCATCTTATAATGATCCATCCCCTCTAAACTACCCTTCAGGAACGGGAAGCTATAAGGATATGGTAAGAAGGGTCTTTATATGACTTGTGGGGGAATCTTTTTGATGTTGTACTATAAGTGTAAATATTGTTGGTATTTCTTTGCATTTCACTTCATTTCCCTTTTAATTAAACTGCTTTCTGATATTGTATATAGTTCTCCTCCTCTCTCAATGGTAGGAATTTTGTGGCTAGGCACGGGGATAGATTTGAGAGAGGTATGTGCCAGTACCTTATGTATTTATACTTACTACAAATTCACTAATTACCTTCTATTTTTATCTATACTACACTTCAATTACCTATATATCTTCACACAGTCTCTATTAAATAATGGTTAATTGTTGGAATATTACGTCATGTAATGTTAGGGGGCTTCAAATGAAGAGTAAGAGGAATTTGGTTTTACATTTGCTTTATAAATCCCAGGCTGACCTATGTTTTATACAAGAAACCCATATGAAAGATGCTGAATGGGTGAAGGAGAATAAAAGAAAATGGGTAAAAGAAATTATAACGTCGGGTAACTCTAATAACTCTAGAGGAGTTGCTATCATTATCAACAAGTCTTTTAAACCTACAATTATTGACCGTGGGATGGATCAAGAGGGTAGATGGTGCTATTTTGTATGTTTGTCCCAGGAATTAAACAAACCTACGCTATTTCTTAATGTGTATAGCCCCTGTTCGGGTCAACAAGACTTTATTATAGAGATCTACAACCTCCTTCTTAAATTCCCGAAGCATATGTTTATTTTGGGGGGGTGATTGGAATATGGTCATTGACCCTAACATAGATAGATCGGGTAAACCATCAAACCTGAATCTACAGGATTCCCTAGTCTTAAGAGTTGGTCCTTGACTTTGATCTGACTGATCCCGTCTCATCTGAATGTGGCCCAGGGAATAATAATAGCTTTACTTACTACTCAAAATGTCACCATTCTTGGTCACGTATAGACTTCTTCCTACTATCCAACTTCTTAACAAATGAACGAATCAAACTTTGAACGGAACCTAGATTTTTATCGGACCACTCAAAAATAATCCTGGAGATAGACTTTAATGATAACCCACCCTCAGTTTATAAAAATTATAATTGGACACTAAATAGTAATTTACTTAAAGAACAATCAATAAAGGAGGAAATTTCCTATACTCTTGAAGAATTCTTCTCCCCCCCTCGAGATAGGGACATTCCTTTCGATGTTTGATGGGCTGCTTGTAAAACAGTATTGAGAGGGATTTTCATTAAGAAAGTTACCTATCTTAAAAAATTCAACAAAGCTCGGGAGGATAAATTAAGATCAGAAATAAAGACCCTGGACGATAAGCTTCTAGAGAGATTCTCCCCTGAGCTAGAAAAACAATTATTTATCAAACAAAAAGACCTGCTGGAAATCCAACATTCCAATTTTTCACTTCTGGAACTCAGATATATTGCCAAATACTCTGAATCCTTACAAACACCATCCAAAGCTCTTGCTAGGCTGATAAACTGTTTGCCCAAAACCCCAAGAATTACATTTATAAGACATTGTATTACTCTTTATAACTCAAATACACAAATCATCCAATTATTCCATCAAATCTATAGAGATTTGTATGCTTCTAACACCTCATCATCTTCCCAAAGTGAAATGAGGGAATTTCTATCCAACCTTTCTTTCCCTAAACTATCCAGAACTCAGGAAACCGACCTCTCAACCCCAATTAAGATTTCAGAGATCCACGAGGCCATTGACAATCTTAAATTAGGCAAAGCTGCCAGCCCTGATGGGTTTACCTCCGAGTTTTATAGATCTTTCAAAACTAATTTGGCTCCCATTTTGCTTCAACTTTATGAGCATATTATACTAAGTGGAATCTCTGACAAATATATTAATCACTCGAAAACTATTTTAATTCCTAAAAACTCCCTAGACACCTCTAACCTAAACAAATACAGACCAATCACTATCATGAATGTGGATATAAAAATCATTACTACTATCCTGGCTAATAGACTTAAAAAAATGATGCAAACTCTAATCTCCCCAGAACAGTCAAGATTCACGCCCAACAGACATACCTGGGATAACTCTCTAACTCTAGAGTCTATGCTAAACATTACTAGAGGGGAAAGAAACCCTATCTATGCCTGGGTAATAGACGCTAGTAAAGCCTTTGATAGGGTTAACTGGGACTTTCTATTCTTGGTATTATCATTTTTTAATATCCCCTCTGATTTTATCAATACTATTAAAACACTATATCACAGCGCATACACAAGGCTATATATTAATGGTCAATACTCTCAACTGATAAAAATTGCAAACGGCACCAGACAGGGTTGTCCTCTCTCTCCTCTTTTATTTAACCTTTATCTTGAACCCCTCTTTCTACTTCTATCTCAACAAACACATCATTCTATCCCTATATTTTATAAAACCAAGACTAGCCTGACTGCTTTTGCAGATGACCTGAACCTTTACTTTGAACACCCAATGTCTGACATGGGAAAACTAGAAAGATCCTTGAACTCCTTTGCTGATATAGCAGGGTATCAAATAAATAAAAATAAATCCTTTATTTTCCCGATCAATCCCCTCGCACATAGAAACTATCTATTCCCTGATATGGCCTGCTGTGTAGAGTACTCCATTAAATATTTAGGAATTCACTATGACCACACCTCTACATCTATTCTTCAATCCAATCTATCTCAAGTATGGTCTTCCATTTCCCGGGATATCTTAAGATGGCAAAACTGAACCTCCCTATGCTTGCTAAAACTTCTATCATTAAAATGAATGTCTTTCCCAAACTTCTTTACCTATTAAATTCCTCGCTTTCCTCCTCCCCCCATCTCGATTTTTAACAAAATTCATAAAGCTTTTGCCAAATTTATATGGCACCCTAAATCCGTTAGAGTCTCCTACCAAAGGCTTACTTTACCGAAAAAAATGGGGGGAATGGCTATGCTCAACCTTCTTCTATATTATAAAATCATTCAAGCAAACAGAATTTACACAATTGCTAACTATCAACCAAATTCCTCTAATTGATCTCCACTATGGGTTAAGCTATGGTATAACTATTCCTATGCCAATACTCTTAACCCTAAAGCATTACCTTTTGTGGATAAATTCTATCTTAAAAAATTAAAACTACACCTCACTCTTAAGGGACTAATAAAACTTTTCAAGATTTATTCCGAGACATCAAACTAGAGAATGCCCTTCTCCTATTTCAGCCTTTCCATCTTAATCCTAACATAACTTTGAGCAATAAAAATGATCAATCTGGATAATCTTCCTCTAATTAAAAACCTTACCTTATGGGATATACAGAAACATAACCCTTTATCCTTAACTGATCTACTAACGGTTCTGGGTCTCCTTAAAAAATTTGTCTCTATTTTGAGACAAATTAGAGAAATAACCCTATCCATAATTAATAAATTCCCAAGTACAGATGAGGAACAGAAACAGGTAAACTCTTTACTTCAAGTTTTATCTTACAAATAAACATGACCTCATTAGCCTATAAATATTTTTCCAACTTCATCAATCAAGGGAAAATAGTTTTTGTGGAATACTGGGATTTCCAAGGTATTAACTTTATGATAAATCAGAAATACCAGGCCATTAAATATACTCTTATGTTCTCGCCATATAAAAAGCTTCTTTATACACAATTCATGATTGTAAACAACTTATACCTTACCCCTGTCCACTTAAACAAATTTGATCCTAATCAATCTACCTCATGGGCCTGTTGTTCTTACCCACATGCTGATATTATACATATTATGTGGTTTTGTAAATACGCTCACAACATCTGGTGTTCACTTAAAGTCCGCCTAGAGAAAATGGGATACCATAAATCCACACTCTCCTGGGGAATGGCCCTTCTGCATATTACAAACATTCATTTGCCCAAAATCAAACTACATGCTCTGATTATTATCTGTCTCCTGATTAAATTTTATATAACTAAACATTGGCTGGATCATACTAAACTTAGGTGGAAAGATTTTAAGGTAATAGCTATCCAGTACATTAGATTCCATAAATTGTTAGTAATTAACCCTCACAAGCGGATTTACTTTCAGAAATTGTGGGATTTCATATTTTTACTCTTATCAGATGACTAGTAATCTTTCTGTACTAATTACTCACTTTATCCCCCTAACTCCCGTTAATAGGAAGGTATGAAAAGTGTTGGTGAATTTGTAGTATATCAAGTACTATTTCTTCTTTCTGTTTGGTTTCTTTATGGATAGGGTTTATCTGATTCTTGAAAAGTTTGGCACATTGTATATTAGTTTAGTTGCATTTGATTTAAATGTTGTATATTTTCTTGTATATTTTGCTTGGTTCCGATATGAATAAATAAAACTGTGTTTTAAAAAAAAAGTGTTTGGAGACTGATATTGATTAACATTTGTAGATGGTCTGACAAGTCATGTTTCTGTATGACTAGTAGACAACCTGGTATGTTATCCAGCCCTATAGAACTAGTGGTCTTGGCCTTGGATAGTGTCTTGAAGACTTGTTCTTTGGAGATTTGAGGAGGGGCTATAGATGTAGGTATGAGATTTGGAAATATTGAAGGGGGTGAAGTTTGAACTAAATGTGTCTGCTAGAAGACTGGGTCTGAGTATGTCATACTCTTTATTATTGGCTCTGCGCAGAGCTGGGATTTTTTTCTGAGACTGTGGTTATCTTTCAACTGGATGGCTTTTTTTATGTCATATCTCGCTTTTATTGATTTGATCAGGTTCGGAAGTTTCCCACACTAGAGTTGTTATAGCAAGGAAAAGAGTGCATTTGAGCAGCAGTTGCATGACCAGCTACATAAAGCAGGACGACATAAGTTGGTGTTGATATAAGGGTACCTGAATACACATATTGTGACATTCAGAACAGGGTATGAGAACTATCTGGGTCAACATGGGAGGTGGGACGACAGGAATAAAGAAGGAGAGGCCATTCTAAGGTTCTGCTTGTAAATGGCTTGATGGTGGTCCACAAATGGTTCAACAAAATAGTCACAAGATCACATATAAGGGTGACCAGCATGCAATTCAGGTAGACGTCCTCCTAGTAAAGAAAGGGTATTGGGGTAGAATCAGTAATTGCAAAGTCATCCCCAGTGAAACAGTTGGCCCACAGCATAAATCACTGGTTGCCACAATCATCTTCAAGCAGTGGTCAGAGAAGGCTCTAAGATCAACAGAGACTAGGCTAAAGACCTGGACATTGAGTGGAGAGAAAGCATAAGAGTTCAAGGAATTACTCCGGGCTCTAGAACCTCAGGGAGAAGAGGAAATAGATGGAGTTGAGTAAGAATGGCACCGCCTCAAAACAGCATATGCAGGGACCACAGAACAGATATGTGGCTGAGTCAGGTGTGGAAGTAAGGTTCATGAGGAAAGCTGCTGATGGAATGTAGAAGTTCAAGAAGTCATCGATAAAAGGATGGGCACAGGAAAAAGTGGAAGATAGGAAAGACAGACCAGGCTAAGAAGTAATTTTGATTAGTTAACAAAGAAGCTAAGGGAGCATTTGTAATAGCTTAGAACAAGGCATCAGAGGTACTAAATCAGCTTCTGGAATGTGATTCAGTAGATGGCTCAGAAAAACTCTCTCAGGTTCCAAGGCATAGACAGAAAGATAAAGAAGATATTCACCAGATGTCCTTTCATAAGGGAAGCCAGCAACAACCTGCTCACCAGTCTTCAGGACATCAAAGGCAGATGGTAGGAGTATTTCCAGCATCTTCTGATTGAAGAAAACCCCATAAAAGCTGTAGTGCCACAGACACAAACCATAAGAACAACATTAAGGAAAACAATGTCAAGGAAATCAGCAGGCTCAGATGAGGTCACAGCAGATATGGTCAAGATGTTAGAGGAAAAATGGCTCTTGGGGGCAGCCATAGCAGATATGAGAGAAAGACATATCCCAGATGCTTGGAGAATAAGCATTCTAGTGCCAGCAGCCAAGAACAAGGGGGACATTCACAACTGTTGATACTATACAAGGTATCAAGCTCCTATTATATTGCATGAAAGTTCTGGAGAGGATGATTAATAAACAAATATGCAGAGTAATAGAAGGTAAGATGGGAGTTGAGCAATTTGGATTCAGATCACGATGCAACTAAACAGTTACGCTGCGTGCACTGAGGCATACAACTGAGAAAAAGCTAGAGATGAGGAACTATTCCAACTGGACATTCCTAGACATGGAGAAAGCATATGACAAAGTTCCAAGAAAGTTGAGTTGAACATTTTTGTGATGAGTTGAAGCCCTGAAAGCATTGGTAGAATTAATGCAGGCTAGTACAAGGACCCAATGACAAAAGTCTGAACAGTATTTCAGACTCACAGAGGGGTTGCCTGTGATATAGGTGTGTATGGAAGCTCAGCTCTGAGCCCACTGCTGTTCATACTGAAGAACAAAAAGCACAAAACACATTATTGATTAAGCAAAATGTACAAAACCACAATATTTGGTAGAATTATTCAAAATACTTATGAGAGCATTTAAAATTAGTTCTGATTTGCATAACAAGTATGTTAAAAGTAAAATGAGCACAAGGAAAGTACAACAAGCAAATGAGCATAACTAGTACAGTAAAAGGGCAAAACGAGCATGGAAAAGCAAAGTGGCTGCATTTTTTAGTAAACGACCACATTTTTTGATATGAGCTACTATTTCGCATTGACTAAAGCTATTCAAAGTATAACTAGAGTTATTCGAAATATCTCAGTGTGCAGAGTGTTTGCAGTGTGTGCTATATTCAGTGGTGAAACTCTTTTATCACCTGGAATTTAACTCTAAATTGTAATTCTGTTCTGTCATTATAAGATGAACAATATTCCCTGATAGAAGCAGAAGCATTACTATGTCCAGCATGCCAGCCCTGTTTTAAAAATGTATTTTTATTCACCCGTTGTACTGTTTAGGCATTCTTGCTATACCCACTCTAATCCTTAAGCATGTTCTCATATACCAGCATAAATGACATGGAACGTTGATTGATCCATTTTTTGTTTAATATGGGAAAAATAATCTGAAATATGTTCACACAGGTTCATATTTACTAAAATTTGAAAATTGCTTTTTTTGCTTTTATAGAATTTATAAGGACTAGTTTTTTTCTTTAATCAGTTATGCCATTTTGTTTAAGAATCTATAAATATTTGAAATTATTCCATGTAAAGCTATATGCACTATATGAAATAAAATTGTACTCTTTTGTTTTTGGTCCATTTGATTGTTTATATAAATTTACCCTTTTCCGTCATTTCAGGATTCTTTCATTACCCTACTCCTTTTAAAATTAAAGATAGCTACTGCATATAATTCACAAGCCCCTGGATTAGTGCTCTACAGTTAGGACTTTATGCAATATATATGAGGGACACCTCAAAATGACTATAAGTTGCAAAAAAGGAAAATAAATCTGCCTGTTTGTGCTCAAGTACCTAATGGCTATTCAGAGTACTTTCCCTTTTAAATGAGCATGGAAATGCTGTTTCATAGGCTACTACCTACGTCCATGTGCATTGTAGTTCTGCCTGGAAATGTCAGCTCTTATATAGGGAATGCAAAAGATACCTGAAGAAGTGATATTGAAATGAAGTTCAAAATCTCCGCACAGAAGCACACCTGGTTTGTCTGATCCGAAATAATTTTGTGACTTGCTATAATATTTGTTTTCTAGCTACAGGTTGTCCATAAAGGACATCATTTCGAAGCACATGTTTTTTTTGTAAATGTAACTGGTACAAGAGATCCTGTGGCCAGTACTTGATAATTGACTTAACAGTGATATCATCAGACTTGAGGGCATATATTCTGGACAGTCGGGGTCAGGAGAGGTGCTGAAGTACCAAATGATATCTGTTGGTGTTGAGCTGCATGATCAAATAGCCAAGGTACAGGCAGAAGAGACACAGCAAAAGCAAAGACATAGCTACTGTGGTGATGTAGAGGGATAAAACCCAACTACAGATAAGGCAACTTGGGATCATTGGCAAATTGGTGACTGAACAGCAGCAGGAAGGATTGGGTGTGATTGTCCTGGGAGGGTAGGAACTGTAGTATTGTGGATGGATCATTTGTTATGGCCTGGTGAAGGCAAGGGCACAGAGTGATGTCTCAGGCTAGACATGTGGAAAGGCAGAGGCAGTGGGGGCCATCCTAGGGCCCAGGGTGGACAAATCCTCCCAGGCCATGCCTCATTACCTGCTCAGCTTTGCAGATATAACATCACCACACAGGGGGTAGGCCTAAGAAAAGTCATGTGATTGCTGGACAGCTATATGTCATTGCCAGTTGCTGGCTCTGTATGACATTTCCCCTTTCCAACCCTTGGGGTAGTACTGTGGACTAGAGATAGTAACACAGGGGCAAACAAGAAGCAGCTGATGGTCAGCAGGAGGTGTATCAGGGGCCCAAAAAAAGAAAAAAACTCAAACACATAATGAATGTGTCTTGGGAATGCCTAGCAGGTACTTCTTGGTGGGATGTGTTCATCTCTTGACCTCTATATGAGCCTATTCCATATAGCATGGGAGCAGCCTTAATGGATACTATTTATAAAGATTTCTGTAGTTAAAAAGGGATGGTAGCAACATTAAAAAGCTGTGGATAAAAGAAATTCAGAGCTTAGCATGGCAGTAAACCTGGGGCTCGTTGGTGTCACCAGTGGTAAAGAAAACTGTCAAGATCAAGAAAGAGGTCTTCTATACAGTACTAGTAAGGGCCTCCAGACCTGAGAGGTATCACCAAACCAGGAATACTGCTTTAGCAGTTACTAGAGTACAGGTCTGGATGTGAGAGGAGTTTTGTAAGGCCATGAGGAATGACTTTCAGATTACCTCAAAGAGATTCTAGCAAACCATGTTGTAACTCAGATGCAGGAGGATGGAACATTGCCCAAGCTGTTCTCAGAAAGCACAGAAAAATGTTAACCTTAACTGAGGACACTGTGGGGATGTGAAAAGAACACTGCGAAAAACTCCTGAACCCAGAAAACATATTTCTTTGAGAAAACATTGCTCAAAGTAACTGTGGTGATTTGGTTCTTTTCTGTAGACAGTGTCACTTTAGCAATTAAATTGTTTCAGTACAACAAGGCCATGGGAGGAGGTGAGATAATTAAGGTACTTGATATTGTTGGTAGTGTTGTGTTTAACCTTTCTTTTCAATTTTGGGTGAAAGATTGAGACAGTATATCTGGACTGGCAAACTGAGGTGGTGGTCCCTATTTAAAAAAAAAAGGATATGAAGGTGTATACTGAACATAGAGAGAATAAGTTCCTCACTATGCCCAGGAAAGCACTGTGGATAAACTCTTTGCCCTTGCATATGTACTAGAGCCAGGAAAAGAAATTAAACAGTATCATGGTCAATATATGTTCTATGAACTATGTATCCCAGAATGTTTTATGGGAAGCGCAATGGCAGTATATGATTTCTAGACCATTACTGTCTGCCATTCTGGCCCTAAATTTGTGAAGCAAGAGATGTGCCACATTCTCAGCATTGTCAGCTACGATTATTGTGGTGTAGGACTATGCCATGGGCATGTGTTGTCTCTCCTGTCTTCATAATTTTCATAGCAGGCTATCAAGACATAGCTCAGGTGTAAAGAGTATCCAGTTTGGCAACATGAGGGCAGCATCTTTGTTTTTTTCAGGTGATGCTGTTCTTTTGGCCTCAAGTAACTGTGATTTCCAGGTTGTACTGGAATGATTCATTGCTGAGTGTGAAGGAACTGGGATTAAAAAAATAGCACCCCCCCCCCCCAAGACAGAGGTCATGGCTCACTCTAGAAAAACGAGGAGTGCTCTCTGCACATGGGAGTGATGGTGTTTAGGCAGCTTGTTCACAAATGAAGGTAGAGGGGACAAGCAGATTCACCAGTGGACAGCTGCAGACAAACTGTGATGGTGAAGTGAGAGATGTGTCACAAGACAAAGATTTCAGTTTATTGGTTAGTTTTTGGTCCATCCTGAGCTATGTTTTTTGAGATGTGGGTAATGACTGAATGTATGAGATCATGGATACAAATGGAAGAAATAAGGGTCCTATGCAGTGTGTTGGTCTTCATCAAAACACGAGGAGCTTGACAATGATGGGGAATCTCAGAGCAGAGATGCTGCTTAATTAGACTGACAGGAGTCAGTCTGATCACCTAGTAAATATGTTTGCTGGGCACTTCCTTTGGGGGATGTAAAAGGCACAGCTTTATGGTAAGACTCCATGAGGCAAACCCAAGATACACTGGAGTAATTATGTTTCCCATCTCACCTAGGTATGTCTGGGGGATCATACAAGATAAGCTGGTGGTTATTGTTGGGGATATTTTAAGTTTTGTCTGCCCTGATCATCTTGTAACTACCATGACCTCACCTGGACAAGCAGTTTTAGAAACAGGAAGGATGGAAGGAAGGAAGGAAGGAAGGAAGGAAGGAAGATGCTGTATGCTGACCATCTAAAAAAACTCCAGCTATATTCTGTCGTATATCGTCTACTCAGAGGTGATCACCACTTAACATACAAGGCCATGTCAAACCCAGAGCTGTTGGACATGCTACACTTAAAGAAATCCCAATCCCTCAGAGTCACACATTCCAAGGATCTAAACCTTGTCATCACAATGAATAAAACATGCTGGAGGGATAGGTTTCTGACCCAGAGACTCCCCAGACCCTGGAATAGACTGCCCATACATGTCAAGCAGAGTGCCTCTTTGGCCCTCTTCAAAAGGAACCTTGATGATTGGATGGGAAATAGGAAATTCACCCCGGGGAAATCACATAAGTCGCCCTGCTAGACAGGGGTCCAGGAAAGTGAATACTGTGGGAAAAAATATCCAGGGAATTGTTATGGCTAGGCTTGTATAGGCCCTAGGGCCGATAGCCTAGTATCAACCTATGAACCTATTACAGTACAATTATTTTGAAGAGTTTACTGTGTGCAAAGTACAGTTATTTCGCAAAGTGCAGTCAGAATACAATCATTTCAGGAAGTTTCATGTGCTGTATTCAGTTCATTTGCAAAGTGCAGTCATTTTGAAGTGTTTCTTAGACTGTATAGAGTTATTTTATAAGTACAGTCATTTAGAGAAGTTTCTTGTGCTGTGCACAGTTCATTCACAGTAGTTTTAAAGTGTTTCTTACACTGTTAAGGGTGGTTTCACAAAGTACAGTGATTTCAAAGTGTTCTTGTGCTATGGAGACTTATTTCGCAAAATGCAGTTATTTTGGAGAGTCTGCTGTGCTGTTGAGCATAATTAAAAGTATTGGGCATATATTTCTGATGTTTATGTGTGTGCATGTTCGTATATAATTCCAAGGGTCTTTATTACTGTATGCTGGCATGGCAGAGGCATTTCACAGACCTGGTCCACTTGTGTTTGATCATAATATTGAACAGAAGTGGAGAGTATTTGAGCAGGAATATGATATTTTCATACAAGCAGCTTTTTCTGATAAAGATGCATGTATGAGGGCATGTATTCTACTTAATCTAGTGGGGTCAGAAACCATTGAAAGAGAGTGTTCATTTGTGTATGCACCAGTAGTATATGCAGGAGAAGGGGAAAACCATCATATTGTTCTACAAGCTGAATCAAGGGAGGACCCTGAGTGCTTGAAATGTGAATTTAGAGAAATGTGTAACCCCCAGAGAAATGTTACATTGGAGAGACAATTATTTTATACAACAGACCAAAAGCCATGAGAAACTTTTGCAGCTTATATTACTGACTTGAGAAACAAAACTAAAACTTGCAGATTTGGTGATTTGAAAGATGAGTTGATAAAGGACAGGCTTGTGTGTGGTGTTAATGCTGCAGTGAGAAAGATTTTGCTTCGAGACAGTGATTTAATGTTGAGCAAAGGCATAGAAATTTGTCAAATGCACAAGCTTACAGAAAGGCACACAAATATGCTTGCAAGTGATAAGAGCATGGTTTCAGCAGCCTCTAGAGCAAATGTAGACAGTATGCAGCATGTGGCTAACAGAAACAGGTCTAAGCACATGGCAGCTGCAGCCCCTGTGGGATTTCCAGGGAGAGCCCGTACCTTTCCATGCAAGTACTAAGACTAGCTCAGTAAATCGGACATGCTCAGTGCAGCATAAGGGTGAGTCGGCAAAACCCAAGTCAGTTCTCATTGTTACCTTCTGTAATTGTGGTGCCAATCATGAGTTCAAAAGCGAAAAGTGCTTGGTATTTGGTCAGCAATGCCGCAAGTATAAACAAATTACACTACTTTCAAAAGCTTTGTAAATCAAGCAAGCCTCATTCATTTATTAAGAAAGGTCACTCAAAAAAGCAAGTTGATCATGTTGAAAGCTGCAACTCTACTTTCTGTGTAGATGGTGTATCAGTGGTTGGTGAAAAGATTCATGCAGTAGATTTGTTGGCAAAAAACAAAGTGTTTGTACTGTCCTGATTAATGGTAAACCCACAGAGATCAAAGTAGACACTGGTTCAAAGTGAAATGTTATGTCAGCAGAAACATTTGCTATTGTAAGAGCTGGGAAACAACTTAATTTGGCCAGTTGTTGCTTATGGAGGTTTAGAGAGTCAAACCAAAGGCTCAGTTGTGCTTTCATGCTATTCAGCTGGGAACCGTTACAGCTTGCAATTTTATGTAGTCAAAAGACCTATACAGTTATTATTAGGTCTCAGAGACAGTTTAAAAATGAATGCTGTGGTGGTACAGCGGTAGAGTTGCTGCCTCACAGCAAGAGGTTCTCCTGTTCGATTCTCGGCTGGAGTGCCTTCTGTGTGGAGTCTGCATGTCCTCCCCGTGGTCGAGTGGCCTCCGAGAGACATGCGTGAATGGGCGTGCCTTCACTGAAGGTTGGGCGTCGGGCTGGCAACTCGACACCATAAAAAGCTACTGCCAATCATTAGCAGACCGGAGTTCCGCTGTGGTGACCCCTAACCGGGAAAAGCCGAAAAGACTAGAGAGAGAGAGAGATATTAAAAATGAAATGGCTTTCTTTTACCAAAGAAGTACATCATGTAAGCACATATCCTAGTTCTAGTTTCACCAATGCTATTTTCGAAGACAAGCTAGGTAAACTTCCAGTTGTGTCCTCCATAAAATTAGAACCAGAGGTCAGTCCAGTGGTCAGACCAGTGAGAAGAGTTCCAATAGTTATACAGGACAGAGTGAAAGTCCAGTTAGATAAAATGGTGCAACAAGGTGTGATTTGTCCAGTAACAGAACCAACTGAATGGGTGTGTTCCATGGTAGTCACTTATAAGAAAAGCTCAGATGAAATCAGAATATGTATTGACCCAAGAGACTTAAAACATTAAAGAGACCCTACCATCCTATGAGTACAGGCAAGGAAGCTGCTACCCTCATGTCAAATGCCACTGTTTTTTTTCTGTTTTAGATGCAAATAGTTCATTTTGGCAAGTAATGCTTGATTGCAAATCTCACTTTTGACACCATGTCACTCGTCCAGTCAGGATAAAACAGATGAACGGTTGTGGGTTTAGCTCAAACAGCTTTATTATATACAAAAACATCAGGATTGAGGCTTAGTAACTTAAACTTAAATAAACTTATAAACAGACTGACTACTGCAGTCATACATGTTAACATTCTGGCTGTTCACTCAAAATGGTACTGCTGCCTGCATGTGCTCTCTATTTATATGCACGTACCCTCACTATGAAATGCTTCTTAAAGTCACAACACATGCTCTGTTCTGCAGATTACATTAGCAAGCACATCAGAGGGGACAGATAAAAAAAAGTTGCTGTATATACAATGTGTCATTACAGGCAGATTCTGAGCAAAAATTTCAGCAAAGGATAGGGGAATTGAGTGCAAAGCTGAAAGGATATGAGATGAAACTGAGTATAGATAAGGCAGCTACAATAGCAAAAATGGGGGAAATCAGAAGAAGCTGAAAATTGAGTTAGAAGGGAAAATAGCTGAACAGGTTAACAGCTTCAGCTATCTGGGAGGGGTGGTTCAGGAGAAGGGAAGTCTGAATGAAGAGGTCAAATCTAGAATCAGAGGGACTGCAACAAACTGGCGCAGAGTATCAGGGGTAGTGTGTGACAGAAGAATGCTAACGAAAGTGAAAGGTAAGGCATACAAAATAGGGGGGAGACTAGTAATACTGCATCATACAGAAACCTGGGCAGTAAGGGCAGAGCAGTTGAGGAAGCTAGAGGTGATAGATATGAAGTGCCTTAGACAGGTGGTAGGATCCCCACTGTGGGGATGAGGACGTAAGAGCAGAAGCCAAAGTAGCTCCATTTGCAGAGAAGGTCAGTTCAAAGAGAGCAGATTATGGTGGTTCAGGCACATGTGCAGGAAAGCAGAAGACAATCTGGTGGAGAAGATTTGGGACATGCAGGATGAAGGTGAGAGAAAATGATGGAGTCAACCAAAGAGATGGATGGATTGTGTGAGAGAAGACCCGCAGTAGTCAGGCGTGACTAGCGAAGAAGGTAGGAGAGTGCCATTGAATCGTGAGAGACAGGGAGATGGTGACACTCAATGCAACATCTTGACTCCATGCAGAAAATGTGGAAAAGGGGGTTGATGATCATGGTGATGATGACAAAGTTCCTTGTTAAGTTAGCAAGAACATTACTGGCATACTGAGAGCTAAATTTAGTTTTGCACGCAATAAGTTTTTTTAAATTATAGAGCCTGTTTTTATTAGGGTTCCATGACAGGGGGTTATTTTTAAATTTGGCATTGTATTTACTTCTTGAGGGGAGTGGATGCATCTATGCAGCTATTTACATGTGCATAAAATTTAGTTGTTAAAAATTCCACATAAGCACTGAGGTCATCAAAATAGAAGGGACTTTAGAATTTAGCTAGGTCATCACTCAGTTTTAGTAAATTAACCTTGACATCATTTCTGATTGTTGAGGTATTGGAAGATGTTTCTGTCTTCCATCCAAAGGTGAATATGACTGATCTGTGGTCCGATTTGACCAGGGATGAAATTACATTTGGTGGAGAGCAATGCTGCCCCATATTGGTAAGGACCAAGTTCAGTATGTTATCATTCCTGGTTGGGGTGTGGACTAATTGGTCCACAAAATTTCTAGTAATGATATCCGGAAATTTCTTGGCATATATGTTTGAGAATATTTAAGTCTCCCAATTAATGGATGGGTAGTTGAAGTCTCCTAAGAGAATGGTATTTGGCTTAATGCATAGTGATTCCATCCTGGTTAGGTAGGTGGTATGGGCCGAAGGGGATATGGGGGGGGGGGTGGTTACTATAGTTAGGCTATGATATGATAAGGGTTTTTTAATAGTAATTTAGAAGTGGAGGAACTTCAGGTCGTTAGTTTGTCTAATGAGTCTGGTAGTGAAGTGGCTTTTAAAGAATATGGAGAAGCCCCCACCTTTAATGCCTTCATCTAATGGTGTGGGCCTGAATGTGTAGTATGCACTAAAACCCTGCACTATTGGAGTGCTATCAATGGTCTTGAACCAGGTCTTTATGATGATGCATATATTGATTTTTTCTAGGGAAAGAAGTGCTCATAGAGAGAGGAGCATTTTGTTCAATCCCCTATTATTGAGCTGTAATATCTTTATGTTATATGGATATAAGAGGACTAAATTCAAGGCATGTCTTCAGGGACCTAAAATTCCTAGATGCAACTCTGAAGGCTTATTACACTTGGGCTGCAGCTATTTTGCAGCCTAATTTAGAAATATTTCAACCTGGGAGATTCTGTACTTAACAACATGGACTACTCTTCACACCTTTATAAAATATTATAATCTTAAAACCCAGTCTAGAGTTAGGATAGGTTTTGGTACAGCTGTCTACAGGGATCAAATAATTATTTACCTTGCTAAAGTGCCACATTTCTTTGTATTCTATCCATATGTTCTGACATACGACTACAGTAATCCCCCTTGAAGTAAGATAGTATAGCTGTGACAGTAAACTCACCATATCAGTAGGTCTTCAAAGAGTAGGGTAAACTGAAAATAAAGGCACCCAACCACTACTCTGCTTTACCTCATATGTCATACAGCAGCTTATTTTGTTTATTACAATGAATACTTGAATTACTATATTTTTATTTGTTATATTCACTGTTCAGGACAATATTCTCTCTATCATCACCAATTTTCTACAATTTTTGTGATTTTTGTCTGCTGATCATCAGCCCTTTTCCCAGCCAATCAGCTTGTTTACTCCATAGGTTTATAGGCTCATAGGAGGTTACAGTGCTAATGGCCTAGGGCCTTTACAAGCCTAGCCATGTAAAAAAAACATGCACCCCAATTGACCATAGTTAGGTGGTCATTGTTAGCAGAGCATATCTATGATCAGCACTGACTGTTTCTGTCCATGGGGGACATGGCTGCCACCCCCCCCCCCCGGGGTGAATTTACTGTTACCCATCCAATTGTAAAGGCTGCATGTAAACAGGGTCATTGAGGAGCTCTGCTTCACATGAAGTAGGAGCTTCTTCCAGGGGAGTGGCAATCTCTGTGAGATATAGTTGTCTCTGCCACATGTTCTGCTAATGTCACAGGCTAGGTTGAGATCCTTGGAGTGAGTGACTGTTGTCAAATTTGATTTGTGGATGTGCAGCATTTCCATTAGGGCAGGGTCAAAGACTGCTCTGTAGACCAGGCTCAGGTCACCTCTCAGCAGCCTGTATGATACAGAGTACAGTGACAAGGCTGTCAGTCTTTCCATGTAGGTCATGTTTTAGAGACCCTGGATTCTCTTTGTTAGAAACTTCTCTGGTTTCTCCAGTTGCTGCAAGTGTCTGGTGAGGTATATACAGAAGGGAGAATTGTACTCAATTAGTGGTTTGATAAGGGTCAAGTGCAGCAGAGTTATAACCTTCTTGGTCTTGGATGCGATGCCCATATTTATGATATGAACAATATAGAAGGCTTTCCTGATCACTATAGATACATGGTGATCAGAATTTAGATTGCTATCAGCCTGTGTTCCCATGTTTTGCACCACTGGGTTTGAGATTAGAGAGGCGCTATCTATATCATAATTATCAGGAGCTACTTCTTTGTCAAAAGGGATAATGAAGCATTTTTTTTTGCATTTAGTTTTAGTCCGTGGCTTTGGCACCAATCATTGTCTGTGTCAGTCCCTTCTGTAATATGTTGACTCTATGATTGCGCAGTTGTCTGCAAACTTGGTAAGTCACAGGGCATCTACTTTTGCCTGGACATCAGAGAAATAGATTCCAAACAATAGAGGGCCCAGTACAGATCCTTGTGGTATGCCACTGGTAACTGGTCTACTGGTAGAAGTGGACTACCCACCTTTGACATTGTGCGTTGAATCATTGCGCCAGTTGGCTACCCATCTAGTGATATATTTTTTTTCAATGATCCCTGAGTGGGGAATTGTGTCAAATGCCTTGGCTAAATCAAGATAGCCAGTATGTGGTGCTTTCTCCTCATCCAAAGCTTTTGTGACATCCTCAAAGAAGTCCACCAGGTTTAATAAGCAATATTTACCCTTGACAAAACCAAACTGGGTCAGGTCAAGAGTTTGAAAGTTGCCTATGGCCTAGTTGATAAGGTCCATTATGATTCTGTCCATGACCTTGCAGATAAAGCTAACGGGTCTATAGTCCCCAGGGCAAGGTGATGTACCGCCTTTTTGCAAGGGGATTACTGACACTGTTCTCCACTCCAGCACAAAGCCAGTGCTCAGGATGTGGTTAAAGAGACAGCTAAGTGGAGTGGTTCCACTCGGTTTTGTTTTAGATTGTTTTGTAAGCATCCTGGGATGTTGTCTGTTCCCATAGACACTGTATTTTTATCCTTGAAGAGTGCTTGTATGCCTTGTTCTTTGGAGATACTTGGTAGAGGACTGGTGTCAGGAATGCTATTGGGTATGGTTGGTATGGACAGGAGGGTAGAGTTATCACCAAATCTGTCAGCTAGCAGGCTGGCAATTTCTGCAGGTTCAGTGTGAGTGGTACCATCCACTGTAAGTTTGGCACAAAGCTGGGCATTCCCATTTAGGTTTTGGACTTAGCTAGAGAATGCCTTATGATTGTCTTTAGCTAGGAATGCTAATTTAGTCTTGTAACTACTTTTAGAGGTCTTTACAAGGTTTCTGATTTGCTTGTTTAAACTGTGGAGGGTATTCTTCCTCTGCTGAGTAAGTTCCTTCTTGTTCTTGGATATCAGTTTCTTTCTTTTGTTATATAACATATTTATACTTGTAGTCCACCAAGGTGACTTTTTTTTTGAGAGGACCTTGTTTTAGTCCTGTCAGGTACAGCAGAGTCAATGCATTTGTTTAAGTGGCTATATAGGGTGTTTGTGTACTCCTCTGCATAGGTGTCGTTGTTGGTTGTGGGCTTTGAAACTGTTTATACCGTAGCTTAGAAGGCTATAGTTTGCTTTGGAGAAATTTTTCATTTTTTTCTCCCGTGGGGATGTCAGGTCTAACCTTTACTTTAAATGAAACAGATTTATGCTCTGACTTAACCAAATAGGGCAGCACGCTGGGGAGTAGTGCAGTGACCTCCCCACATTAGTGAGTACTAAGTCTTGGATATTTGAGCCCCTTATGGGGGTGCAGACTAACTGTTCCAGGGCATTTGAATAAACAATGTCTAGGAAACTCACAGTGATCATGTTTGTACTTGTGTGAGTTGCCCAATCGAAGGACAGGTAGTAGAACTCTCCCATGACCAAGGTGTTTGGCAGTATATTGAATGACTCTAGCTAGTCCAGGTAGGTGGTGTGTTTCTCCTGGTTCTTGGTGGGGGACCCTAGCTAGCTATGATGTGGTAGGCTATAGTTATTTGTACCTAGAGAGGTTCAAGAGAGTTGCACTGTTTTACCAGTTTCGAGGTGTATTTGGATTTAATGAAGATGGATATACCTCCACCTTTGGTTCTTTCATGCTCCTTTTGGGGTCTGAATGTGTGAAAGGCATTGTAGCCTTGTATGGCCAGGGTGCTCTCTGCGGCTTTGAACCAAGTCTCAGAGACTGCACAGATATCAGAATTTTCCAAGGTGAGAAGTGCTTCCCGAGAGTGCAGTTTACTTTTTAGGCTGCTAGCATTAAGCAGCATGACCTTCAGTTTGTCTCTAATGGATTTTTTTTACATCGCAAGTTTTGTTGTTTTTTTTTTACATCGCAAGTTTTGTTGTTTTGACATAGCCTAAAAAAGGCAGTATGGGGGAAGCAAGTGTCTTTGCCAGTATCTGAAAGCCTTGAGGAGACAGGTGAAGGGCATCTCTGGCAAAGCATCATAGACTGTTGACCGCATCTTCCCAGGCTGACAGATACTGGATCTATAGATCTCTCTCAACCTGGAATCATAAAAATCTGGACAAAGGCCCATGAAAAAATAGGTACAGCTAGCCAAAAATCTGTATGCTGATTAACATAAAAGTTGCATACATAATTATGTAACCCAGCCTACTCCAGTGGAATTATGGGAAAACAACTTTTAAATGCAAACTAGAGAACAGACAAAATATTAAACACAAAATAAGCAGAACAATAGTGTTTTATTTATATTAATATTTGAACTTGTAGGCATGCTTTTAGGATGATGGAAGAAACCAGAGAGAAAACCGAGACTATGGTAAAATCCCACACTCATGCAAGAAGGGCATACAGATATTAGACAGATGGCTACCCAGCCCAAACCAACCATAAAAAACATGGAATAGAAGCTAATAACACAAACCTCTACGTTACTATGTGTATGAATTTTCAAGCACATTGTTAGTCTGCCTGACAAAGTATTGGACATTCACAGAGAAACTGAAATCCGGAGAGTTTTGATTAAAAATAATATTGCATCTATTCCTGTATCTACCTATGTATACATTGTGTGTGTGTTTGTGTATGTGTGTGTATATGTATATATCTTTCTCTCTCTCTCTCTGTATATATATATATATATATATATATATATATATATATATATATAGAAAGATATATAGAATAATATAGATATTATATATGAATTAATTTCAAATCATCCACTGTACACATAATCATCAAATGGTAAGCCTCCCATACCCCCACTGGGTACTGTGCCCCCCCCCCCCCCCACACACACACACACATATAAACGTTACTAATTTAATTCAAACTCTGGGTCATAACATCTTGGGTTCAGTTATATGAAAATATACTGTACCGACTGGTCTGATTTGGCAAACTGTAATATCCTGTGTTTCAGCATTCTATCACATATCTTTAGTCTGGACTCTGGAATTAAGGAAATGAATTGCATTTATATAAATGTGCATCTCATCTGAACATTAAGGAATGATTTGTTACATGCAAATTTCTAGTAAACAGAAATAGAATTTGTTGCATTATTTGTGCCATTTTGATTCACTGAGGGACTGAGTCTGAAACTGCCAAATCTCAATTTATCAGCTGAACTGCTCAAACCTGCACTCCATCAAATTATCAGCTTAGCACAACAAACAACAGCATACCAAATAATAAAAAAGGTATCTTAGGCCAAAACTGCATTACACTTTTTATTTCATAATGACTTGGCAATGAGAACTCCTTTACCACAGTACTGCTATTACACTACTGTTTGGCATTTGATAAATCCACATTAGAAATAAAACACAACTGTTAAATTGTGTGTCCCTTAAGAACACTTAATTTAGGAAATAGTGTCAGTTTATGAGTAAATGTTACTAAAATAATCCCAGAAATAAACTGGAATCCCTAAATTGTCATGCTAATCATACTCAGAAAGTAATTTACAGAAAGGAAAAATAAAATTAAAAAAAAAACATGCCCTGCATTTCTCTGGGACCAGAAGTTCATGAGAGAATTCAGTAAAACCAAGGTCAGCCTGTTAGATCGTCTTACATGTAAGAGAGACTTGTTTGTAATAGAAAACATCAGGGTTTAGATTTCTGTGGTCTGGATTCTAACAAGCTGGTAATAAGCAGTGTAACAAGCCATTGCCATTTGTTCACAACAGTAAGCAACAGAGCTGTTAACAGCTCGCATAACCTTAATCGTCTGCACAAACTACATCACAAATTATTTGCTAAGCTAGCTCCTAAAATATAATCTTTCTGATGACCACTGTGCCACTTGAAAATGAAACTTCATGTGTGCTTTATTTTAGCAGGCAATTCTGAAGATCAAGACATTCGTAACCGTTTCGATGAATCTGCCTTAATGATTTTTCCTCTGCCCTAGTCAACCAGGAAGTAAACCCCCGGATTCATAAAGCTTGCAACAGGTGCAGGTGTAGCATTGGCGTTCTAACACCAATTATGGCCGCCAAGCAATTCAGGTACGAGCTGCTCCCACGTGCACTACCTGCATACGCTATGCCCGCACAACTCCTGGGCCCTGTATGCTAATTACCCCATGTGCAGCAGTGTAGCATGCAAATGAAGGTATGTAGCGATCCAGGAAGTGGTGCAGGCGTAGTGTAAGCATGCAGAAATGTAAACCGTAGAAAATGGTTTACATTTTTGCAAACATAAAATCGGAGCCATGACAGCCGACCAAACACATGTATTATATTGTTAATATATGCCAATGGCTAAATATATAGCCATTGGCATAAAAAAATGTACAAAATATAAAATTAACATTTAATATATATAGTCGCACTATCGCGACGTGGAAGCGCAGGGCTGCAGCGCGCAAAGGGGATCACAAGGAAAATATAAAAATATAGAATAAAACTGCAATGTAACACATATCACGATTTTCCAATCATAGTCAATGGCAGGCATGATACACCATACTATGACACAAGGGTTGCTAAGGGGCTGTGACAGTGTTATGCGCGGTTGCTAGGAATTAGTAGGCAATGCCATGCAAATGAGAGGAGTAATAGTGAATCACAGATTCCCCGCTGGTGTAAGGATGCACCTCACAGCGTAGCATTATAACATAGAGGTGTGTCCTTGAGATAAAGATGACATCAAGAGAGGGGTGTGTCGCCATTGCCGTAAGCACATTGGAGCATTGCTAAACCGGTTTGCCCCTAGCTAGGCAAAGCTGCAGAAGAGGGGTGTGTTGAACTGGCCATAGCTTTGCTTAGCTGAGAGTACACAAGGTAACTGGGTATGCATGTGAATGGAGATGAAAATGCATGTAAACCCGGTAAACGGGTTTGCGGGGTGCGCACTGCAGCTGAAACAGGAAGGATATAGGAAAGAAATAAGGAAATGCTGCAGCAGTGAAACTGGAGTACAAATGACTAATTAACACCTAGGAGCCTACAGTGGGCCATTGACAACAGCTAACAAGGCTGCAAGCAGCTATCTGCAGAACAAGAAAGGGGAGGGGCTGTACTGCAAAGAAAACAGTAAAGTGTCAAAGCAGAACAAAGCCGATTTGCAGTATATCAGCTACAAGACACATTTTGCCATGACTGGGTAGGGAAAGTACAAAACAAGAAAGATGGCAGGTGGATGCATGTCTGATAATGGGAGGGGGATCCAGGTTTAAAAGTGAATTAAAGGGCAACAGATTAATCAAGGCAGGCAAGCATATCTCCACAGTAAAGGCCCCACACTTGCAGTACTCATTGTAAAACCCATAGTTAAGACACGCTGCAGCTGGAATAGCTCATACACACCCAATGACATCAGCAGCATCCATAGCACAGTAGTATAAAGTGTGAAAGTACCTCACACATTTCTGTATTCCTATACACTCTGCACCAGTGGTAATAAACGGATGGGGAACTTTTAGTATGTACATATTAGGGGCTGCCATAGCTTTGATCCATCAGCATGTGTTGGAGACTGAAGGTGGTGTGGAGGATGATGCACATGACCACCTCAGGCACCAGAGGAGGAGGAGAGTGTTCAGACCCAGGGTAACCTACCAGGGGCTACATAATCTGGAGATAGTAGAGCATTACAGGGTGGACAGGGACATCCTACAGCAACTTGTGGAGCTGTGTCGGCCATGCCTCAGAGCCAGAACAAACAGAAGGGGAACCCATCTCAGTGGATACGAAGGTATGCATAAGCCTGAGAATACTAGCTACAGGTACCTTTCAAAGACCAACTGTGGATATCATGGGGATCTCACAAGCATCAGCATCCAGGGTACTACACCAATTCCTGGATGCCATGTTACCACATGACAATGAGCACATATACTTCCCCCAAACGCAGGAGGAGTTGGCCAGCAATATGCATCTCTTCCACCATGTGGCAGAATACCTGGAGGTACTGGGTGCCATAGACTGCACGCACATACACATCAAGTCACCAGCCAGTGAGCAGGGTAGGCACTACATAAACCACAAGGGATACCCCTCCATCAACTGCCAGGGCATGTGCAATGTCCAGGGCATTATCATGGATGTGTGTGCTGGCAGCCCTAGAGGCTATCACGACTCCCACATCTGGCATGCCTCACAGCTGTATCAGTTATTTGCCAGGGGGGACATCCCAAATGGCCACCTGGTGGGGGATGCTGGCTATGCACTGGAACCTTGGATGATGACTCCCATCAGAAATACACATGCAACCATGCAGGAACGCCATAATGAGGCACACGCACAAACCAGAATCATCATAGAGCATGTGTTTGGGATGGTGAAATCATGGTTCCATTGCTTGGACATATCTGGTGGAGCCTTGCAGTACTTTCCAGGCACGTGTACTCACATCTTCATAGTATGTGCCATGCTACACGATATGATCCTGCAGAAACAGCTGCAGCAAGGACAGAATGGTGAAGGCCCTCACAGCCCATCTCCATTGCCAAGGGCCCCACAGGCACAGAGGTACTCAGACCATGAACACCCTGAGCCAGCCCCGGTAGGCAGACAGAGGCGTGCCCAGTATGCCCATGCCTTGGCAAGGAGAGAACATATAGCACACACACTGACAGTGTAGCCACCTAGGGATTGACACCTTTCTCCACCTACACACAGTAAAAATGTGTGGCACACACACAAGACTACCTGTAAATTGTCATGTATAGACAGTCTACTGTGTGCATCCAACATAGTCATCCCTCAACTATTGCACACACAACTGCCATTGGCACAAGGTAAGTCAACACCTGAACAGTAAATTAAGCTATCAGCATGTGCTGATACTGTATGTATAGATTCATAGGTAGGTACTTGGCCAACTGCCAGAGGCCATTCATAAGCCCAGCCAAAATGTTTCAGCTTTTGCCACCCCATTGATTCATTAACCACCCCTCTGTGGAGCAGAGCAAATGGCAGGATCTCTGGGGTGCATCTACTGTTCCCCATCCACTCTTCAAGGTTTCTCTTGCAGAGGGTTAGTGTGGGGCTCTGTATAATGTAGTTAGGTATGTTGTTCCAAAGTATGGGGAGTGTCTATTACAGGAATCTGTCCCTCCAGCATCATCCAGTTATTGTTGTGGCAAGGTTCAGCTCACTACAGTGTGTGGCTCACTGTGACATGGATTCCCATAGGTGGAGCATATCCATTAAGCCTGAGTTCGACATGGGCTGTGTTGGCCAGCAGAGATCATCTTTGGGTAAACGAGATGCCACTGAGTAAAACAGGAGTTTATTCAGTCTGGCTGCATAGGGCATATGTTGGAGGCCAGTAATCCCCTTGGTGAGGTACATTCGTGGACCTCTCAGCTGTTGGAAGGGTCTTCTGAGGTACATCCCAAATGGGTTATTATACCCTATGATGGGACAGATGACTGATGAGTAAAGGGGCACTATAACCCCAGTATGTCTAGATGAAAACCCTTTAGTAATCAGATGGCCTGCATAGAAAGATGTCCTAACTACTTTGGAGATATGATTGTCAAAGGGGAGATCACTCTCTACCTTAGTCCCCAGATACCCCATTACCTCATCCGTATTAAAGTGGCTGCCACTTATGTGTTAATATGTGGGTGCTTAATATTCCACAATGGAATGACCATGCAGTTAGTGGCACTTGGCTGGAGGCCATGATGTTGACACCCTGTGTCGGTCTCTGTGAGGCCCCATGAGGGATGTCTGTCTCAGCTGGACTATCAATCATGGCTCCCAGTTCGTAGTCATTGCCAAACATGGTCTGCCGTAGTACACCTGTGTTTGCCTGTACCTCTGAGAAGTATATGCCAAACAGTAAGGCTCCCAGGACTGAGTCCTGTGGGACACCAGTCATGACTGGTCAAGAGTTGGACCTGGAGACCGCTAGTCGTACCATGTGGGTTCTGTGTGTAAGCCCATTGACAACCCAACCTGTGATGTATGGGTGTGTGTACAGGCTGGTGTGTTTATCAATAATACCTGAGTGGGGCATGGTGTCAAAAGCCTTGGCTAGGTCCAGGTAGTATGTGTGAACCACTTCTCCCGTCATAATGTCTTGGTGACTGTATGTAAGATGTCAAACAGGTTCAGTAGGCATGAATTGCACTCAACCAAGCTGACCTAGGTTTAGTCACATGTTCGGAGGTTACCAATGTCTTTGTTAATGAGTGCCATGAGGATGCGATCCATATCATTGCAGACCAGGCTAGTCAGGCTTATGGGGTGGTAGTTACCATGGTCAGTTGTGATTCCACCTTGATGGAGTGGAATAACCATTGCCACACTCCATTGTATGGCATGTAGCCTGTGGAGAGGCTGAGGTTGGAAAGCTTAATTAGGTGGGGGTCAGGTTGTCTTGTACAGTTTGCAAGATGCAGTCTGGGACAACATCTGCCTCCATTGACACTGTGTTCTGCTGTTAGAGAGGGCCATTTCCACTTGTGTGTCTCTGATGTGTGGGATACTGTACCTTTTGGGTGGTGTTGTGGGCTCTTTAGGGGGTGAAGTACGCACTGAATGTATTTGCAAGGATGTTGGCAATATCAGTTGGGTCAGCATAGTTTGTGCTATATTTCACTGGCACAGTGCAAATCTGTGTGTCACCACTTAGATCCTTGGCATATCCAAAGAAGGCTTTGTGGGTATCTTTCGAATCCTTGCGTATTTTCCTGCTGATGTTAGCCTTAGATGATGTCATGAGGGACCTACGTATCATACTAATAGTGGTCATGGATGTCTGCCCTTTGTGGGATTTGCTCTATGTCTGGAACACTGTCCTACTTCTGTAGTATAGCCTGTTTACTGCAGAGGTCCACCAGACTCGTGTCCTTGTCTAGGAGTGAGTCTTGGCTTACCACTGATGGCACGATCCATACATCCATGTAGGTGCTTATAGATTGCATTTATAAATCTGTCTGCATCTTGAGCAGTGTTTCCCCTTAGTGTGGGGGCTGCAAACCCCCCTACCCCTGTCACTAGTAGTGTAAATTTAGCTGTAGGAAAGGTATAGACTGTGGTTTCTGTGGGTGGGGGAGATGCTTGGGTGTGGAAACAGTGAATAGTTCATGGTTAGATCTAACCAGTGACTGGTTAACCTCCGCTGTGGTGCACCTGTTGCCCATGTTGGTGATGACCACTTCTAGTATGTTTCCACCCCTCGTTAGGGAGGTTACCACCTGATACAGGGCATATGAGATGATAAATTCCAGGAAGCGCTGGGCTTGGAAGTGAGTACTGGAGTAAGTTTCCCAGTTAATGGTATAGTAGTTGACATTAACCAATGCCAGGGTGTGCGTTAGGACTGTGATGTTCTCCACTGTCTCCAGGTAGGTGGAGTGGTGGTCCTGGGTCATGGAGGGTGATCCGTAGCAGGCCACAGTTAACATTGCAGTTGTGGCTGATGTTAGCTGCACATGGATGATCTCAGAGGTATCATGCTGCCCCACTAACCTGGAGGTGTAGGTATCCCTGATGAATATGGATACACCCGCTCCATGTCTGTGTCAGTCCATGTTCTGTGGCTGAAATGTGTGGTATGGGTTGTAGTCTGGTAGTGCTGGTGTGCTCTCAGGAGCCTTAAGACAGATCTGGTTATTGCACAGATGTTGACGTTGTCCATCCTGAGGAGTGCTGTGAGTGCATGCATGTTGTGATCACAACCCCTGGTGTTGAGTAGCATAACCCTCATTGATTCTGCTATTGTGCTATTTATGGACCTGGTATTCATCTTCGAGACTCTCCTAAAAAAGGCACCATGAGGCGCCAATAGCCTTGGCCAGTATTCCAAAGCCTAAGGCTGACACAAAAGCCGGTATGGTATTGTGCATGTTTCCCATCTGTGCTTGTTTCTCATCTCTCCTGTAGGTAACCTACTGGTAAGCAACATAAAGCCTTAAACTTATACAAGTCTTCTAGCTTCCAAGATAGGCTTTTGGAGTGACTAAGTGTCAGTGTTCTGTATGTTCTTGCTGTACTTAACTGTTTCCTGACTACATGGTGATTTCTCACTGTATATTGTGATCTGAGTCTGTTTATTCACATATTATGGCTGTGATGTCCTGCACTTTAAAGGTTCACAGATAGCCTACTACCTATCTGCCCAAGGGCAATTAGAAGCATAGCTACAGTGTGTTGGCTTTCTCTGCACCATTGATGAAGTAACTGAGCCTCTGTCAAGCATAGCCAATGAAGCAATTCCAGGCAGAGTTGCTGGAAGCTGTTGAAGACTGGGGTCGTGGAGGGTGATAGGGGCACTTAGTGATCTAAAGAGGGCATGTTAATGTGACAATTCAACACCATTCAATTTCCCCAACAGGTCTCGCAGCTGTCAAACTGGACAGGCTCCCCCACCCTCTGGCTGTATGGTTCTGGGACACATGATCCCATGGGTGTATATTCTGTTACCCATTCACACAACAAGGTTTCCCTTGAAGTGTGTCATTGAGGGCCTCTGCCTAATGTAGTTAGGAATGTAATGTATTGTCTCACAGTACATTTGTTATATGTTGTTATTTCAAAAGTAAGTGAAGCTCAGTGGGTTTGGGGGCCTCCGCCCTTTGCTTAGCCTAGCTTACACATAGAAATCATCTAAATAGGAAATAGGCAGAAGCAATGTTAATGTCAACAGTGTAATGGTTACAGCATCTGCATAGTATCTGTGCATTCGAGGTCCCAATCCCAATAAAGGCAGGGATGTTTATCATGTTCAAAAGTATACCTTAACCACAGCTTGCATATATAGGTAGTATTGTCTGTATAATAAACATTCGAAACACCCATATAAATCCATGTTTGCTGGAGAATAAAGTCAACAGAGAATGTAATGTTATGTAAGCATATAGTGAGATGTTACTTCACTGACATGTATATATCCTGAGTAGTTAGCAGATGTGACCATGTTTGCGTGCACAGGTTATACGTTACAAAATTTGTTTAACTGTGTTTAATCGCTGCTATAATGTCACACAAACACTTTTAAACATGCTTACAACTGCTTAAATGAGCCTTATTCTGGAGTAAAAAACATCTTTAAAGCATCGCAGGTGTTGAATCCTGGACCATGCACACTATAGTCATGGGACTTACCACTAAGCCATCTGAGGGGGTCTGTATTATAACATTGAAGTTCAAAAACTTTGAATGTTATAATATCGAACCCTTTATTGCGAAAGCTGAGAATAGCGAAACCTCGGAACATTGACATTTCACCTAGGGTAAGATTTCGGTGGTCCGTGGCTTTGCTATTTACAGCAGTGTGGTGCGATGGTTACGGACCGAGTTTAGGGAGTTGAGCAAATGGAGGTTACGGATTGGGTTCAGGTAAGTGTGTTGTGATTGTTACGGACTGGGTTAAGGTAAGTGAGCGAACGGACTGGGTTAAGGTGAGTGTGCGGTAGTTAGGGACTTTAGGGTTAGGGCGCAGGTGAGGTGAGTGTGGGTAGTGACAGACTTTAGGGTTAGGGGTGGGTTAAGTGAGTTAGGTTTAGGGCACTGGTCAGGTAAATGTGACATTGTGTGGACATGAGGGTTAGGGTGGGGTAGGTGAGTTAGGGAGCGGGTAAGGTGAGTGTGAGATAGTTAGAGACCTTAGGGTTAGGATTGGGTTAAGGTAAGAGGTAGCTAGTGGTGTATGTCTGGTTTAATGTAGGGTTTCGTGAAGTGTATGTGTGTGTATTATGTATTTTGATGTGCGTGAGTTGTGTGTATGTTTGTCGGAACAGCGAATTTTTTCCCAGGGAAAAAATTTGCTATTCTGACTGTTCAGTTTTCTGGTGTTTCAATTAAATGGGGTCGATATTATAACATTCGTTGTTGTTAGACTTCGATGTTATAATATAGATCCCTGAGGTGTATACATGTTTCACGGTCTTTAGACTACACCTTATACCATATGCATTCGACTGTAATGATCACAAATGGGACAGTCACTTTGTGTACATATGTACAGTACATTGTAATGTACTGTAGTTTGTGAACCAACACATTCAAGTCTACATATGTATTACTGTTACAAATTAATATATATATATATATATATATATATATATATATATATATATATATATATGTATACACACGTCAGTGATGCCTGCACATATATATATATATATATATATATGTATATGGGAATCCAGACATATGCTCGACTAGCATATGTCCGAATCACAAAACATCGTACACACATACATGAAAGCGCTTAACATCGACAAGCGCTTCCGTGTATGTGTGCCTGTTTTGTAGATTGGACTACAGTGCGGGTAAGGGAAAATTCCCTTTTCCCCACTGTAGTGCAATCTCCGAGTGAGAATAATAAAGTAGGGGGGGTGTGGGGGGTCCTGCAGAAACGTGAATTTTTTTTTTTGAACTATACATGCACAGAAGCCCTTTTTGATATTAAGTGCTTTCGTGTATGTGTGTTCGATGTTTTGTGATTCGGACATATGCTAGTCGAGCATGTATCCTAGACCCATATATATATATATATCTATATATATATATCTATATATATCTATATATATATATATATATATATATATAGGTTTATTATCAGAATTGCGAACGGCGATTGAGCGTTGTATAGTCGAACGCATAAGGTCGGAAACACAAATGTCGAAGACAGTATAATCAATCGAGGAACGGTTTTACCATGGGTCGAGGTAGGTGTACAGTATAATACCCTACTACAAACATCCTCCCTACCTCGACCCATGGTAAAACCGTTCCTCGATTGATTATACTGCCTTCGACATTTGTGTTTCCGACCTTATGCTCGACTATACAACGCTCAGTGACGCTAATTTTGATAGTAAACCATATATATATATATTATACAGTTACATCAATAGCCATATATATAAACATCTATGAACACACTTCATGACACAGAAGCACGCCAAAGGAATTGAAGTATACAAAAAACACATGCAGCTCTGGTATTATAACTATTAATATTAACCTAATTCACGATAGAAGGGATGGTTGTTGTGTATGTGAAGATTGGCGTGGGGGAGGAATGATGGGTAATGAAATCATGCATCAAGGAGGGCCTGGGTCGGATGTTCAATAATGTACATACATACATGTGTGTACACAGCATCCAAAATGTTCATATCTGAGTATAACATGGATCATAGCAATCACACATTCCGCCCCCTCCAAACAATATGAACATAACATATGAAGAGTATATGCAAATACACTATTACAAATATGTTCTACAGACACAGTCACCAACACAACTGCAATGACTGGAAATATCCATGACAGAAATACACAGACAGCTTTCATTTTGCAAAACTTTATTACATTCCGATGTATTGCCAAAAGGATTCAAGGACTAACAGTACCTGCATGCTATACAGGAAGCATTTAACAGTGCCTTAATGAATCAGCCTGCAATTACCATAGTATTACTCCACTAAGGAATAGGTGTTCACATAGGGAAAGAACACCCACACACATTCAGACGTTGTATAAAAGGGGTTCCTACAAACCTGCATGTGCTATGTACACCCACCATCTACCCCACAACCAAAATAATTACATCAATACATACTGTCATACCATAACCAATTATTCAACTACTGTACAACATCTGCTGAAACCTTAACATACCTGCACACAGACACGCTAACATGGCCCTATGTGAAATAGTTGCTGTTATACAATTGAACAGCTGCAGATGTTACAGGGTTTGTATGACCTAATCTCATTTCAGAGGGTTGAAAGGTTCGTACACCAGGAAGTGTTACTGAGTACTGATTATCAGCACAGTATGATACACATTAACACCAAACTAAATATGTCTAGTAAGCACACTGTAAACCCCCTAACAGTATATGCATAGCTATGCAGCCTTGAGTTGGTCAAACATCCTGGCCAGATGGAAACATATGCAGAAGTATTAGGTACAGACAAACCCTGCACAAGTAGCAATGTTCAGAAATATAACAGCAGTACTCACATTTAGACCAAATCCTTTAGGCATTACACACAATATATTACTGTTCGTCTCCATACAGCTGTTGCAATAGATTCCAAACAACACTTCCAGGCTGTCTTCCTCACAAGTAAGGCAAAGGGACAACGCGCAAGTGGAGTACTCAGTTATACTCCACTGTTGCCATGGTATTGGCTAAGGCAGTAGCAGTGCAGCTGATATGCATGTAATTAGCTACTTAGGAGCACCAATTGGTTATCGGGATAGCACATGTTACTGATCTGTAGTTATAAAAGGTTGCCTTGTCACACATTCAAACCATCTGTATCTACCTGTAGGACAGTACAAAACACTGAAAGACAAACCGAAAACGAGTGTTATACTAGTCAATAACACCTCCAATTACTAAGAAGGTATGTATAACATGTAGTATGTCTGTGTATGTAGTACTTGTTCTGTAAGAATTACAGTGTAATCAATGCATATAGTGGAAATAGCTATCTTGTAGCGATGTATTGTTGAGCAGTAGTAATGCTTGTACTATTCTATGTGTGTACTGCTGTAGGTCACAAGGCAAACTCCTCATATACCACAAGGGACAATATGGGCTTGGAACTCACCAATTCGCTTCCAGCCACTGTCAGTGTCAGGATTGGTCCAACACGTATGTGCTATAATAGGGGATAGTATATGTCGACATATTGTAACAGTCGACATATGTATGGGTGTATAAGTAAGATGAACATGTCAAAGGTGGGCTTACTGTGCAAATATGCCTTGCATTGTGGGATATTGTGCCAATAACTGTGTAATGTACAGTATTTTAGGCAGATCTGTATTCCATTCTACGTAGCATTTCTGTTATGTTATGCAAACAGTAGTTATGTCTATTGGCAATTACAATACTCAATAACAGGATACATATCACATCTATTCATCTGACAGTTTAGCAGCATGATAGCAAAGATAATTGGAAGAGCTAGGTAACTATCCATGCACATAACGCATGTAATATCCACCTCTCTAGTATCGTTTGCAAGCAGTAACAGCTGTGCATGTATACATGTTATGCAAATGTGTAGTGACCCTTGTTACAGGGCTGGACCTCTCTCGTATCATTTGCAAGCAATAACAGCTGCACATGTGTACATGTTATGCAAATGTGTAGTGACCCTTGTTACAGGGCTGGGCCAAATTGCTATGTGCACACCTACATAGAGTGGATATTGAGAGTAGAGACACACTGGTTGAACTACCAGGTTTGTGTAGCCTAACCTCTCATTGCCAACCTAACAGCCGCTTGCACATACTGTATGTAAGGTAGTGCACAGTACTGGTAATGAAACAGGTTGCATATCATCTTTAACTCCAGTGTAACATCTGCAGTAGGAGTGTAAGATTTAGGACACAGCTGCCCATGTGTGATAGCCGCTTCATAGGTGATGGCTTACACTAGCTGATTATATCCTGATCATGTTGATAGTGGCATCAGAGTCTGTTGATACATGACTCTGTTTGGAGAGTGGGTGTCTGTGCCCAACAGAGCTCATAGTCCTGGTGGATATGTGAGTATATATACCCAGAGAAGGAAACAGACCTGTAGACACTTGCATGATCTGTAATCAACTAACAGGATGTGATGTGCTACTCAGAGGATGATTGCTGCTAAAGGTAGCTACAATGCTTCCGTAATAGCCAGTGTTGTCACGTCCATAACACAGATATTTACATGTGAGCATCACTGTCTAAAACATCTTCATATGCAATAAGTAAACTAAATACAGTACTTGGTACTTGTAGTACTGAATGCTCATACAGACATGTCCACTAGTCAGCTACTGGTGTTTACTAATGTCAGCTTTGTGTATGTGGCCATCCTGGGGGAATTTAATCTCTATGCCATGTACACTGCCAATCCCACCTAACACCACACCCCACACATTGTTTGGGATGCAGCTACAGGGGTACGCTCAAGGCAGCCCAGTCTACAGCCTTGACTGGACTGGACAGTCATGAGGTGTAGGTTAACACATGCATCTCATCATCACAACCAACACATATCCTTACCAGAACACAGGAAGGACACCCACACACACTACCAGAAATCACACACATTCACAGACACTTCTAAGTATCTGGCCAAACAACTGACCTCCCAAGCTGGAAGAGACAGACAACGAAATACACAAATTGTATGACATAGTTTGCATAATTTTGCCACACCTCAGAACACGTGGCCGGAAACATGCCCAACAGTACTCATTTGTGAATGCAAACTCTAGTACTATGTTACACACCAACCTATACGAGGGCATACATACTGTCAGCTGCCTCTCTGCCATGCTTAGCTACATACCCATACACTCAGACCACTTTTTGAACTATACACATGGCCCTGGCATATTCCATGTTGTTGTGCAGGACCTGTGATGCAATAGCCTGGACTACATAGAAATACATGTAGGAACTGTCAGGTCTTGTAGTCCAAGGCCTGGGTAGCATTCTGCCACTGGCCAGAATGATACTGCAGTACAGGGACAAAAGGATTGTATTCCACAATTGTCTAATGTAGTGGTGCAAGTCAAAGGGTATCCAGTATCTGTCTGCCTGGGATAACATGGTTGAAAGACCATGATGCTTTGCCAGACAGGGCCTGCACCTGTCACCCCTGGGAATCTGGATACTGCCTAGGGATCATGCTTCCCCTATAGTGCCTTCATCATGCACAGTTCAAGTGTAGGTCCACTGCTGTTACAGGGACAGCCAGGCAATAAACTGCGTGTCTCGCTACACAATGATAGATATCAGAAACACTATATGGACACACATATGTTAATCCCTAACATGGAGAACATATCTGTGCAGTGGTTGAGACATGTTTCAACGTTCCGGAGAGCACACCTGCATGACCATGTTATAACACATACCTCACCTCTTGCCCATTATCCTTTATTGGAACACACGGGCCGCAGGTGTGTCCATATTCCTGAAGGATATGCACACCCCCATGCTAGTTGCACTTGCATAACTTCAGATGCATTATGCTGAGCAGCTACCTTTGTGCCAAAGTGGAATTCAAATTGCACCTTGCGACAGATCACCCACCATGCCATGGATTTCCCAACTGTCATAATGTGCTGTAATGGGGAAGATTAGGTCTGAGACAGAAAACTATAATAATGGCTACTCTCAACTATTCCATTATGAACTGGGAAGACTCCTCATGTACCAACACCTGCACTCAATGCATGTTGGATTCCATCAACCCCAATGACATGGATCACAGTAGTCACACAAACAGGGCTAACAGTATGCTACACATAGTCAGTCTCCAATGCCAATGTTATGTTTCCTAAGAGCAAAGTGGTGACTGTCATGGCACCCATGCAGATGGACAATGCATGTGCAAATGCTGAATCCTACACAAATGAACCTTAAGCAATCACATGTGTGCAGTGATTGTGCCATTAAAACAGAACCAAGATTCAACCAAACACAAACAAGAAGGCAAACTGGTGGTAACATGCTTTAAACTGTACCATAGAAGGTAGTAACTGTTGCAAGAGTGAACACACATGAGTGTAGGTGATCCCTGGTCAGCCTCAGTAATATGCAGATACACAATATAAAACCACACAAAGCTACTGTGAAACTAATCAGCCACATATTATGAGGCCAGGCACTGAGCATTCTATAGCTGTGTCATTAATCATAATGGCAATGACAAGACCTGCCATGCTGCACAGCAGTATGGCATGGGAAGTACTGCACCTACAGAAATAGCACCTGTTCATCCAGATAGGGTCTAGGAGAACCTAAACCCACTCCCACCCCCCCAACAGGTACACATAGTTATATATCCATGTACACTACAGGGCCCATGTAATAACAACTATGCAGGTACAAGCTGCTCTCTCTAAAGCCATACATACAGCTTTCATGGGACCTGTCAACATCCCAGGGTGTAGCCTACACAAATGTAAGAACAATCAGCTATCCACATACACATCATGTTCAATCATAGCTCCATGTCAGGCTGTGTACACACCGACTGGTGCACAGCAACAGTTCTCACACCTCACAAAGGGGGAGACACCATTGATAATGGGAAATAGTGCACTACTACCCTGCTGAGTCTGGTCTGTAAGGCCATGAACCATGATCAACATATTTGATGGACTCAGTACAGATGTAGATGACAGTAGGGTTGATTCACACTGTATATTCCAAAGACATGCATCTGGAGCATTTCTCCCCGGGCCTCCGCTGAAAACAGGCTCTGTGGAACCTAGTCGGACATTCCCGGTCAACAAATGTTAAATAAATAAATAAAAATAAAAAATAAAATATCATGACCTTGCCAGGTAGTAGAACACTATCACCCATACTGTGTTCCAGCTACACTCAGTAAACTAGGTGTATATTCCTATGTCAGAGAAGTAGTCGGCAACTGGACTGCTGGCAGAACCATCAATATAGAAGGTACCTGACTAATACATGCACATCAAACCAGTGCCAGCCACAGTAATACAGGGTTGATTCCTGGTACTCCCCATCTTTTCTTTGTTATCTATACCACACAGACTAACACAGAAGGCATCTGCCTATTGATGCTTGCAAATGACTATGAACTAGGAGCAGTAGTTGACTCAAAGTGTGCTGCGTTCAACATACAGAAGGGCCTTTGTGTGTCAGATGTGTGGTGTGTGACATATGGCCACAATCTGACAGCTAAGTATTGCATTGTCATCCCCTATGTTAAAAACCCTGTACCCATGAACTACCACCTAGGCAGCGGTCAACGTAATGGCAACTGTGTGTGTATGTAATGAAGCTGGACAGTAGTCTTTCCTTTGATAGTTACTTCACCACACCAGTCAGGTAGTCATATGTGGCACCCCTAATCATGACAGGGTACCATCCATGAATATAGAGATAATTGTTCAGCCATACTCAACACTCATGTGACCCATAATAGATCACATATTTCCTTTAAGGGTTATTGCCCATGTGTAGATGGCCTACACTGCCCTTTCCAATCCATAGCTCCACTATGTGGCATGCAGCCTACCCTGAATAAAGCCATGTCCAACCCAGAGGTGTTGGACATGCTACACTTAACACATCCTGATCCCAAATAAACACATACTTCATGGACATCCACCTTTCTAGTACAAGGATCACAACATGCCTAACAGATCTCTGTCCCATACACTTAACATACTCTTGCCATACTATGCATCCCTGTCCAGTGAAGCTGCACATCGCCCCTCTCTGTGACATGGTGTGATGACCGCATGCCAAATATATCAGTAACCCTGTGGATCAGTTCTGTGGCACTGCTTGAACTGTCCACTGAAACTTACCTGTCTGTTGCCTACAGCTTGGTAACCTGTCTGCCTAGGCTCATAAATGGCCCAGGGCATATAGCCTACTAGTTCAGTATGACCATACATGCTATAGTTGATATCCAACCCTGCAAATACCATCAGGCTAGCTATTGTCCCATGTGTTAAACATGTGCAACACAGGCAATACATGTCAGGATGCTACACAGCTATACAGTTCCATGTAGCTGTATATGGCAAAACACATACATGCTTGCAAGTCTGCAGGGTCACAGGTCGTGTCACTAAAGGCTATGTATGACTATATACGTGACATATACACAGCATTAAGGTCAACTGCATTAATGTGAACACATCCAGGCATGTGCTGATAGGCAAAGACACCAGTACAGGCAAACAGACATGCCCACGTCAAGACAACATCCACATGGAGTATGAGCAATGTCATCACATGACACACACATATATGGTGATAACATCACATCACCAGTAAGTGTCAAATGTGTGTGACTTAAACATGTCAGTGGTGTTAGTGTCATGTAGTTTTGCAAAGACTTATTTGTATGTTCAGCTGTACTTCTGTACTTCTCTGTGAGTTAGTGTGATCTGTCTCCATCATTATGTCTTCCAGGTATGCCACATAGCAGGCTGCCAGCATACACCTGCTTGGAGGATGAGGTCCTCATACCATACCTCCTCAACAACCATTAAACACTCTTCAGCCATGTGCCACAGGATGCACACCATCGGGATGCCCTGTGGGAGGAACTCCGCAGGAGTGTAAATGATGCTGGTGGTCACAATTGCACCTATCAGCAGGTGTGCTGACACTGCACTGACCTCATAAGATGGGCAAAACAACGTGCTAATGCAATCACCAGGGAACAAGGTGCAACAGGTGGGGGGGCACTCACCCAGCCCCCACTCACACGTACCAAGGAGCTACTGGCCAACCTGGGGACACCTGCAGACCTCCATCCACAAGCTTTAGCTGGTATTGTGGAGGTGGGTGTCTCTTAATCACCTAGCCTGGAGTTGCCTGGTAAGTCAGTACTGCACATATAACACAACAACTATATTTCACACAGTTACATGTATTACTGTACAATATGTAATGTAACATCATATGCAAGGCATGTATGCACACATGCCACATACTATAGTCTGCTACTCTATGTATGCACAGATGTGCATACTCCATAGTATAGTGTATTGTACTGGCTTATGTGCATACATGGACATTACACCCTGTAGCTATCACACAGGTGTGGATAATGATCTTACTGCTGTGACACTCATGTTTAGGTACCTCAGGCATTTTACAGCGACAGCAGCCTGTGTCAGGTGAGATTGTTATTATTTACCAGGCTTGATAATGCACAGATCGTATTAATTGCATGCTATCTGCCATAACACATGTATACATAATGTATGGCAGTCCCGTTCATAGACACTGGTCAGACCTGCAATGCATCACAGTGGTTACCTATGTGAAACAATTGAAGACTATATGAAATATCTACACTAAACCTTCCAAACTGTATGTTGCACACACCATGGCAGTGCGGTGCAACAGTGCAAAGTGCATGCATTGTGTTGCAGGTATGGGGCTTAAGCTACTAACATAAATGGTGCAATACAGGTATGTATGCTAACCACCACTATAATTGTGTAAGGTGCATGCCATCTGCTATGACACATGCATGCTGTTGTGTGCAACTCAGGGATGTATTATAACTACCACTATAATTGTCTAAGCTGAATGTCATCTGCCATATCACCTGCATGTAGCATGTGTCTGTGTGTGTCTGTGTGGTATAACTTGTAATGTACAGTTCTTGTCTTCCCCTCACAGGTGTTGATGTAGGTGCGGTGCTTTCCTGTG
The DNA here is from genome assembly GCF_019279795.1 of Protopterus annectens. Classification (NCBI taxonomy): domain Eukaryota; kingdom Metazoa; phylum Chordata; order Ceratodontiformes; family Protopteridae; genus Protopterus; species Protopterus annectens. Next base: position 467,676,555 of record NC_056731.1, read on the forward strand.
GTCCACCCAATGTTAGTGTCCCCATAGACTCTAGCAGTGATGATGATAGTATGATTGGGGCACAGTCAGGGTTGTCAGGGGCTGAATCTGTGCCATTGGTTGCCATTCCACCTGTATCCCCCTCATCCTCGCACACAGTTCCCCTGCCTACACATACCTTATCACCACTGGCCATAGTGGAAGGACAGTTGGCAGGTGGTAGCATGGAACAGGGAAGTGTGGAGACTATGGAAGGTGTGCCTGCACACCATGATCCCAGTCAACTGACTGGTGATGTCCCACACAGGCATGTGCCCAGTGCTGCTCGTAGAAGGACTACTGGCCAACATGCCCCTGCAAGACAAAGCACATCAGCTGGAGTCACCAGACACATGTTTTGGGCTGTAATGGAGGCACAGGTACATGCTGAATGGCACAACAGAGAAGGTCTGAGGCTTCAGAGGGCCACTGTCTGTTCATTAACTGAAAACATCCAGGCAATTGCAAATGCTCACCATCATCTTGCAGATGATTTGGATAGATGATTGGGTGACATGGTTGGAGTCCTTGACTGTGGCATGTCAATCCTCGTGCGTGGAATGTTTGTGCTGGAACATCTGGTGGGAGTGAGGCGTCGGGCACGTGGACGTAGGTCAGCTACATCACCTGTTGAAGGTTTACGTGTACAAGCCCGCTCCCATAGTGGTGGTAGCAGCAGCAGTGCAGCTGGTGCTGTGCACATGGAATCTAAACAAACATCAATACATGTACACATATGCGGTCCTCATCAGTAAGTTTACTAGCAGGTCAAGAGGATACATTCCACACCTTCCCCATGCCATGTGTGAAACATAACCGAGCATTACACCATAATGGATATTGTATTCATGTACTGGTAGGACACAACCACCTTCACCGAGTAGCCAAGTGTACATTTATGACAACAGCACATATCAGCAAGACACACACAGCATTATTCCATGTCATGCTCCTACAAACTGTTATGTGACAGTGTCATGGTGAAGCCAGGGCACTGTAATGGTCAACAGTGAGCACATCTTATTTGCCACACACACCTCATGTTTACTGGAAGAGTGCCAGCAATGTGCTCTGTTAGAGCTAGGCAGTACACTTATTCAAGCATGTGTGAGGTCTGTGGCTTGTAAACATCTCACCCCAGCATGTACTGGCTATTGTGGTACTAAGGCTAATGTCCAGACAGCACACAGCATGCATGGCTTGCAATTGTTGACATGGGATATATGTAGGAGCTGTGGGCACACATGGCTGTACATGTCATGAACATATCACCCGTGACTACTCAGGAACATACAGAGCAGAGCTGGATTTCCCTGAGTCTGTCAATGCAGGCCTTGTGTAGGTCCTATGATCCTGTTATTTGGGTATGTTTGTAGGCATTGCATTAGGTGGACATGTCTAATGACATATATGCCACAAGGGGTGTTGTATGATATGATAGGTCATGGGTGACCAGTAGAGAGGGAATATTACCTCTGTTAACATAGATATCAAACCTTATGTACTGTTACCATGCTGTCTGCCATGTGCATGTGTGTAATGACTGTAGCCACCTGTATGTAGAAAGCATAACGAAAGCTATGGTAATGTAATTTATGTTGTATGAGTGTGGGATGTGCATATCCAGGGCAGGTACAGGTAGGTCCTATCCAACCATGAGGGTGTTGTTTACTGGTGTACAGCAACAGTCAACTGTGTTAATGCTGACAACATCCAAGGGACCCTGTATGTGTACAACTGAGCTGGTTGCATTGCATAACACATTATGCAGCTGTGTCTGTACATGGGTACTTTGCACAGTTGATGTAGGCCTAGGTACAGTCCACCAATCGAAGGTTATCTGGTGGTCTACCATACTATGTCATACCACATATGGGTGTGTGTTGGTAGTCTGGGGACAAGGTGGTGGATGTATATGAGGATACAACCTAGAATGCAGCGTTTGTCACTGTCACCTGTACCTGACTCATCTGTGATGAGTTATGTCCGAGTAGTGGTCTTTACATGTGAGTAGCCTTTATGAATATGTGGACACCACCACCTGAAATGGTCCATACCAGTGTTATGGCCCACATGTCTGGATCTAAGTTATATGGTGGTAGTGCAATTGTGCACTACAGAGCATTCAGCCAGGTGTTCCTCACTGCACAGATGTCAGTATTCCCCATTATATGTTCTACATTGAGCAAATGGATTACTAAAGCCACACATCTAGCACTGGTTAGCATAAGCATCCAATGCAGTTGTCTTGTAGGTGTCAGGGTGTTACGTCTGTGTGTAGGACATTTGCCTTGGAATGCGACTATATGGGTAAATGCGACCTAGGTATTATCCACACTCACTTGAAACATGGATGCATGTGGTCTGTGTCGAAGGCTTGTCGTTCAGTTCTGACAGCCTGGAATGACAGAAACTGGACAACCTCATAATAACAGCAGGACATTGGCTTATTGTTTTGGTCTAACAGTTGCCACTCGTACCATGACATCACTGCGAGTAGCAGTAATGTGCTTGGTAGCAAATGCCACATGTAAGGTGACAGATTGCAGCAGAAATTGTGTATATAACCAATGTGAGATATACTTAGGGTAGCAGTCCTGCTAATAATGACAACTATTAGCACAGCCGGGAGAGGTCATCTTGACACCTGCACCTCAGTACCATCACACAATGTGGCTCACACATTATGCTTACACATGCTACTCTGCCAAGTATAATGCCACTGTCCACAACCTGCTATCAATTTATGCCTTTCAGGGCAGCAAGGTGTGTGGCACATGCTGTAGGTAGCATCCGCCTGTACATCCCAGTTAACCTATTGTCTGTCACATCCACACATGCATGATTGTGTATACTTAACACATATATATATATATATATGTCAGTACTTCATGTACATGTATGCATGTGTATCACACAGCACAGACACAGATATATCCTTTACGGGCCACATACAGGTATCTGGTAATAAACCAATATGATGTGCATATATACTGACAGGTAAGATAGCTGTAAACCTGTGTGTTTACAATAGGAGTCCATTACAATGTGTTCTCTACATGTAAGTGTATGAGCATGCACACAGTGGCCTTCTGTGGTTAGAATTGGAGTGTATCCCAAACAGCCCTGTTATACTAAGTGTATGAGCATACCCACTGCCACCTTGTGTAGTTTGAGTCAGTGCATCCAACAAGCCCTTTGTTACTAAGTGTATGAGCATGCCCAGTATAACCTTGTGTAGTTGCAGTCATAGTGCATCCCAAATGGCCCTGTGCTACTAAGTGTATGAGCATGCCCACTGTCACCTTGTGTAATTGGAGTCAATGCATCCAAACAAGTTCTGTGATTCTATGTGTATGAGCATGACTACTGTAGCCCTGTATAGTGATAGTAGTTGTCCATTCTACAGATGGGCATACTCCAGTTCAGGTTCCTGTTGTGCTACAACTATACCTCTCAGGCCTACCTATGTACTACCTGCAGATTATGTGTTTTGTTTGTGTATACAGGTTGTAATGGGCACCTACTTTAAACACACAGGTTTACAGCTATGTACTTCATTACTGTCAGTATCCCTGTTGTTGTCCTCAATCTTAGAAGGGCATTCTGACTGTCTTGGAATGTGTAATCTTTGTGGCGTGTCTCGTAACTGCGTAGTACTGTAATAATGATCTGTAGATAGGCAGGAGTTCCGATCCCACCACTGGCAACTGTGTGCATGTGTTTGTGTGTGTGTCAGCAAATGGCTGGGTGTGTCTGTGTGTGTGTGTGTCAGAAAATGGCTGAGTGTGGTTGTGTGTGTATATTTGTGTCTGCATCCTGTCATAACAGTGAGTTTTGCTGCATTCCAAAGAGATACCACGTTTTGCACTGGCCTTTATCCTTGTCAACTGCTAAACCTCTCTCTTCCCCCCTCCCACTGCAAGTAATCAGTCCTGTGATGTCACCCAGCTCAGAAGTGGAATCAGAGTAAGTGTAATTTTATGTGTTCTATGGCACATACCCCAACTGCATACCACTGTACTAGTTACCTTTACATAGGCAAGACGTGTATGCACAATACTGGCAAGTGTGTGCGTGTTTGTGTACAATACTGGCAGTTGTGTGTGTGTGTGACTACCCTGTAGCCAGGCATACGCATGTGTAATGTCTTTTAACATGCTGCACACCATGGTAGCCATCTGTGGTGACTGGTGTCTACAAAGTATTACATAGTTAGGAATGGTCACAGTCAAGAACGACTACAGTTGGGTATGTTATTTTCCTGTGCCACTGTCGAGCAGTGACACAGAAGTGGTCGCCGGGGTGTAAGTCCATACCCATCATTCCCCCACCCAAACTCCACAATCCCCGGGGTAGATTACATTAGCCATCATTCCCCACCCCAAACTCTACATACACAACAACTATCCCTCCTCTGGTGAACTGATTAAGATTTAAATGTTATAACACAAGTGATGCCTCTGTTTTGTGTACACGTCAGTTCCTTTGGAACCCTTCTGTGTCACAAAGGGTGTTCAGACATGTGTGTGTGTGTGTATATATATATATATATATATATATATATATATATATATATATATATATATATATATATATATATATATATATATAACTGTGTCTGTGTATATGCATATATATATATATATATATATATATATATATATGTGTGTGTGTGTTTGTGTATACACATCCTGTAGGTGTATATATATATATATATATATATATATATATATATGTGTGTGTGTGTGTGTGTAGTTATGACAGTTGTACAGATGTAGACTTGTCTTTGTTGTTACACAGCGTACAGTACATTCAAGGGTACTGTACATATGTACACAAAGTGACTGTCCCATTTGTTTTCAGTACTGTGGAATACCTGTAGTAAGGTGTGCATTATAAAATCCATGCAACATGTATACAACCCAGATGGCTTAGTGGTAAGTCCAGTGACCTCAGTGTGCATGGTCCAGGGTTGAAGACCTGCAAGCCTTGTTGATACTGTTAATTAGGACTGAATAAGACACTTATAAGTGGGTGTAAATGTGTTTTCGTGACAATAAGCACCGGGTACATGCAGGTAACAGACATGTACAACTCGCAGTACACTTGAAATTACCTTCTTTGACAATCCTGCTGATGTCACCCACCTACAAATACACCTGTGGGACTGCTGTAACCCAGTAATCTCTGTGGCACATGCTGTAGTGTGATAAACTAGTTTGGTAGATGTTCTAATCCCAGACAGGCCAGCTGTGTGTGTGTCTGTCTGTCTGCCTGAGAAAGAAACAATGCTTTTTAGAGTATGCACACTCTTTACAATTCACATAACCACCTTTGGCAATCCTGCTGATGTCGCCCACCTAGTATTACACCTCTGGGACTGCTGTAACCCAGTAATCTCTGTAGCACGTGCTGTAACTGCCTAATACTGTAATGTGATAAAATAGGTAGGGATTCTATTCCAAGACATGGCAGGTGTGTTTGTCAGTCAGAGCCAGTGTGGAGGTGGCTGTGAGTGTCTAACCAGTGAACATGTTGGGGAGCGGATTTTGTAGTTTTCCTATATGGTGTCCGTATTATATGTCACAAAGTCCACCTCACGAGGAGTAAAGATGTCAATCAACTAAGGGACTGTGTTGGCAAGCCATACCCCTACATCTGGCAGAAGGTCTGGTGAATAAACTATGCAACCCTACTATTACCTGGAATACGTTTTGAACTCATGTGTCATACACAAACACACTTGCCTAGAATATCCCGCTATGTTGCTAGTAGCCTGCACACTGATGACAGATAGTAGGCATGGTGTGATTGCAGTGGGCTGCACAGGGCATGGCTCCCTGTCCAGCAGTACAATAGGCACATAATTGTGGACAATGTGCCTTCACTATGTTCCCCACTGGATGCCTGCAACATATGTGGTGCCATCAAATGTGATTCACAAAGGCTATACAATGCCTTACACACATGCCTTGTATGGACAGATGCCACTGACACCAGGGAATACCTGTATCATGCTATCAATGCAGGTGCAGGACCAACCTGCTGTCTATAAGCAGGTCCTGCCACACCAGGCCAGTATTGGCATATCTGAGGATAACAGTCTGTGTACACAACATGTGCCAGCCAAACCAGGTACACTTGTACATGTCACTGTACATTATTGTGGGATGTGCACATCCCAGGCAATGTCCATGTCAAGGACTATCAAACACAGACATGGCATGCATTGCAAAGCAATGGCCATACTCAATGGTAACCAGGATGACAGGATGGTTCATACAGCACCAGTCTGTGTGGGACATTGCAGACAATACACCCCTGAACCACACTGCACACCATTTTCAGGGGGTGTGATGCCAAGGATTACCCTTCACCCAGCCTTGTACAGCCATCTTGCACAGCCAACCACTACATACCCATGAAGCAATGTACACATGCAGGTCAGTACTGGCACCTTGTGTCTGCGTGTAGGGTATGATGCTCCCAACCACAGTCACACCCAGTATAACTCCCATTTGCATACCGACTGATGTCAGACACGTTCACATGCCCTTGCCCACAGAACCTCCGGATATCCCCTGTGGTGCATGTAGTACATGTGCATTACTGCAGTGTGGCAAACTAAGTAGTTAGGAAGTGTATTTGTGGGCCTGGCAAAGTGTGGCAATGTGTCTGAGTCCCGTAGAGAGTGTGGTTATGTTGACAATGACATCCATTCATGTGGACAGCCATGTGTGCTACACCTAATGTACGTCTACTATATCTCTGTTGCAGATGTCGCTCACCAGCACACATATATGTTCTTACAACACACCAACATGTCAGCTTTGTGGCACATAGAGTAACTACGTGCACCTGTAATAGTAATGGCTAGTCAGTCAGAGGTTTGAACCCCTGTACTGGTAGGTGTGTGACAGACGATGCTTAGGTTTTAGTCTCCAAGCCCTTCTCTGATGTACTTTGCCTCTATCTGTCCCTCCCACACACTCTCTGGTGGATGTGGAGTTATACACCTGCTCAGCAGCAGCTTGTGTTTTGTAAGTGATGGTCATGATCAGGTGATGGCCTCTGCACCTGTTGCAGTCCTCCTCTAGCTGATTGCATGTGGAACAGCTGTGATGATGTTCCCATAGCCAGTCACATGGAAACATAGTACAATATCTAAGAACATCATGTTGGTGTTTGCCCATAACAGTCGCTGTGAGTGGAACCTGGATCTGGTGTTTGGTAAACGACATCTCAGATGATATCTGGATATTCCTCAAACAACATACACAGTGGAAAATAGCCTAAAGACAGGAGGGTGATGTGCCAGACATGACTACAGCATGTGAGTGTAGCTATGCTTCATTGAGACTACTGCCAGTTTAACAAGTTGTGTGTGGTAATGGCTATTCTGCATGTTTTAAAACCAATAAGACAGTGCTCTGTTTGTGAGGGAACCCCCATCTGTAGGGCCATCTGTGGACTGGTCAGTATGTGGAACCATTTGTTTCCTGTGTTGCTCACTGAACACACATCTGTAAACTGCAGAAGCCTAGTGTGAGGATTGCAGTCAGTACATGGTGATAGTGATGAGAGTTATTGCCATCGCATCCCTGATTGGACATATGTCACATGAAACAGTGGTATGACAGTCACTGTCTGAGGTTCTTGCAGTGACATGCCAGTAATGGGCCACTGTTCATAGCTGCAGTCACAAGTTTTCTATACTTTGTACAGATGTCATGCAGTATATATGCATGTGTTGTGCTCCCTCTGCAAATGTATACCATCTGTTGTGTTGGGTTGATGGTCATATCTGTGCATGCTGTTATAAGTAATCCTGAATGCTGTTGACTATTACTAAGCCATATATGTGTTAAAACTGCAACACCATAGGCTGTATGGGATTGGAGGTCCCGGCAGAACCTCCTGTCCCATTTCAGCTGGCCATGGCACTGGGCACCAGCACATCTGGGGCCCAGCCTTGGACCTCCACCTCTGTTGGCTCTGCCCCACCTTCTGGTGGAACTGCCACTGAGGAAGGGGCTTGTCCCCCCTGGGAGCAGGTCCAGACAGGAACTTGTCTGCTGTCGTACAGTCCCGGACATGGTGCGTAGGGGGCTCAATAAGGGGTTTCAGGGCCAGATACGCCAGCTCGAGGGCAGAGTGTCACATTTAGAGGGTGAGCCAGCTCTTTCTCAACAGCCCCCAGCACAGCCACCTTTGCGGCTGTTTTGGTGCAGTGGTGGCTGCCCATGGCTGGAGACCTCCGTCCCACTGTTTCCATCTGGGGGCTCATGGGCTTGTGACTGCCGAAAACCCCTCCCCATCCAAGGTGTATCCCCCATGTGTCATATACCGACCCTGTATGCTGTCTTGTCTGTCATCCTACCCGACCTATCCTCCACGAGCATACCTACTCTCCTTCCCCCACATCCCACTCTCACCCTACGGAAACAAAAGGCCAATCTGTTCCTAGAACAACATTTGCCCCATACATAGCTGTCCATTTCACACACATGTCCACTGGACACATGTAACCTTTTTAATTTGCATCACAACATACTCCAGTTGTCCTCATCCCTGTCTCTCAGACACACAATCCTGGTATGGACATGACTCCTAAAGGTTCCAGGTACACAGACGACCCCACTGTAC